>NC_060141.1:114280569-114585507 GCF_021461385.2 Schistocerca piceifrons | reverse complement strand
TAATAATTTTTTAAATAAATCCACACCACCAACAATTGTCAATTTCTGTGTTTAATGGAATAATTTAAAAATGATTTTTACTTAGTTGTGTTCAGTCAAGAGTTTTGTGTGTATTCAATACTTCTAACATCATTAATCTCCAACCTGTACAAAACTATGGATGAAATAGTACCTTTTAATACACATTACTGAAATTTTATAAGAAACAGAGAACTTTCAAGAGAGTCAGATCTTACCAACAGTCCCATAGAATCCTCTTGGACCACATGAACCAACACCATATTTCCTTAAAGTCCGAACAGCACATTCTTCAATTTCTGTATTTCCAATAAATCCCAGATAATTGTGGGAAGCCAAATTCAAGCAATGATGTCCACTTAATGTTATGTACTTTCCAGCCTTAAACAAAGAAGACAAGGACATCACCTTAAACATGGACGCCAACATGAGTCCTGGTGTGGAAGTTAAACATGCTACTCCAAAAATGGAGATGTATGTGCATAGATATATTTGGTAACATACATCAAAAAAGCTTACAATTAACAGTAAGAACCACCCTTCTTGCAAACTTAATGAGTGTCCTTACAACAAAGTGATCCCTGTATTACTGCTAAAAGCGGAAGTAAAACATTTTGTACAGTCCTCTTTTCTTGTAATGAAATATATTGAAATATTTTTAAACTTGGAGTAATGAATTTCATGTTATGTATGCACCAATTAGTGTGTCACACTATCAGCATGAAAATCATATATCAAAAATATTTGATATCGCTTTGTTCTTTCTAAGCAAGAAGTTTTCATGTGAAATTTAAAAAGCCCCCAGCATACAGATTGTTCCATGAAATTTTGGACAAACTGCCAGATGTCTGCATCTTGCTGCCAAGATATTTCAGTTTTCTGGCCATCCTCAGGTGAATGCTGGAAAAAATGCACTGAGCTCCTGTATTTAAGGCCTCACAAGTACATGTGTGGTGTACCCAGTTGAAGCTGTGCATACATTGTTTTAGTGCATATGCTTCTTCTGCAAGTCTGTGTGCTGTGCTGTGCATCTGTTTTTCTATGACAGAATTCCATGCAGAATCTAACTGAAAGCCACGATCCCGATTGATATGGTTCTGATGTTCGATGCTGTGATCCTGAACATCATTTGTCCAACACAAGATTTGGCCTGTTCACATGGAATCCTGCTAACATGTGCCTTACACAACTTTAAGTCATCTTTAATAGATCCCATGAGCACCAAGTTTTTTCTTAGTTGGTTGACTGTGGGTAAGGGACCAACCAGCAAGGTCATCAATACCTCGGTCAAGAGTTCATTGATACGGAGATAGTGGTGTCCACCAGGAATGTGTTTGGATGAGGAACGTATGCAGGAGTGGTACAAGCAATGCATTGAAGGTAATAGTGATGCCAGAGCTGAAAAAACGATTTACAGAGAAGTAACAGTATATGGACTGGATAGGCATGTAGGTTACGGCAGGCTAGTGGTCTCCCAGTACGGACACCCATAGTGTAGTTTGTAGAGGGGGGGGAGGGGGGGGAAGGGGGGGGGGGGGGGGGAAGGGGAGCTACAACTGGGGGTATGGAGTATTTTCAATATTCTGGAAGATGAATGGCAACTTAAAAGCAGCCATAAATAAGTTCCAGTTCTAATCATGTTAAAGACCTGTGTAATATTTTTTTGAAAGAGAAACACCTGACTACACTATAGTTTTTCCTTTCCCTGAGAGCTAGGAGGAGGCTGCAGGCGCCCTTTGTCTCCAGTTATGAATGTCCTTGTCTCCCAGGGCTCAGCCATAGCGAGAGAAAACCCACCCGCATCTGACACCCGCAACCCATTAAGGGTGAAGGCAGCTACAGACTACAGAATGCCTTCTAGTGAAGAGATCCAAAAAAGGAAAAGGGAAAAGCTCAAAAATTTAAGGAACATCAATTGGGATGTCATATGAGTGTCTCCCCCATAGGCGTTGCATGCGAAGGGGCAGGCTCTCCCACAGCTGTTCCACCCCCAGTCCAACATAGCCAAACATTAAAGAGGAGGATAGCACTCACTAATCAGCAAGACATTAAAGAGGAGGATAGTACCCACTAATCAACTGAGTGCGACTTCTACAGCAGAAAAGAGGTTGTGGAAGAAAGAGGCAAACTGCCTAAAGCAATAAAACAAAGGATAGGAGCGAAGACGAAGGCAGCAGACAAAGCACGCATGATCCCCCAGAACCTCCCCCCCCCCCCCCCCCCCCCCTGCAGGGATTTTAAAATATTATATCTGAGAACAAAAATCACTGTCATGGAGAAGACGGAGAACCAGTTCAATTGGCTGTGAGTCGACACCAATACGAGAGGCAAAGAATCCACTGACATCTACAGCTACATGGCTACTCTACAAATCACCCCACAATGCCTGGCAGACGGTTCATTGGACCACCTTCACAATAATTCTCTATTACTCCACTCTTGCACAGCATGCAGAAAAAACTATATCTTTCTGTACGATCTCTGATTTCCCTTATTTTATTATGTTGATCATTTCTCCCTGTATAGGTCGGTAACAACAAAATATTTTTGCATTCAAAGGAGAAAGATGATGATCAAAATTTCATGAAAAGATCCCTTCACAATGAGAAATGCCTTTGTTTTAATGATACCCACTCCAAATCCCGTATCATGTCCATGACTCATTCTCCCCTATTTCTTGATAATACACAACATGCTGCCTTCTTTGAACTTTATGGTAAGGATTCCCCAACAAGCAGCAGTACTTCAAAAGAGGACGGACAAGCGTTTTGCAGGCAGTATCTATCGTAGACCTTTTGCATCTTCTAAGTGCTCTGCCAATGAAATGCAGTCTTAGGTTTACCTACCCCACAAAATTTTCAGTGTGTTCTTTCCAATTTAAGTTGTTCATAATTGTAATCCCTAGGTATTCAATTGAATTTACGGCCTTTAGATTTGATTGATTTATTGTCTAACAAAAGTTTAACACATTCCTTTTAGCACTCATGTGGATGACCTCACACTTTTCATTATTTTGGGTCAACTGTCAATTTTCGCACCATACAGATACCTTATGTAAATCATTTTGCAATTTGTTTTGATCATGACCAGACTCAACATGGAGAGCCAGGAGGAGGGAACATTCTACCATCATATAAGCGACTGTCAATAAGGCTCCACAACAACAATACGGTGGTGGAACATAAAGTAAAACAAAATTATGGGTTGGTCTGGTATGACAAATGTGGAGACGACATACAACAGTGGATTATTTCTGGGAGAAATGAAGGAAGAGTGACAAGCAACAGTTGGTACTGTCAGAACTGTAGAAGGAAGATCAATACTTTGACAAGGAGACTGTCTATGGGACTAATCTGGAAGGTGCTTAGCGGCCAGTCACACTCCATGATGATGGAATATGTAATGGGTCTCACAACTTCAAAGCTGAGGGTGTTGAGGCCATAAACCTGGCAACCATAGTCCAGGTGAGACTAGAGCAGAACCTGGTAGATATGAAGGAGAGTAGCGTGATCTACACTCCAAGAGATGTGGGCAAGGAAGCAGAGAGGTTTATGCTTTTGTGTGCAGTTAGTCTTTAGTTGACAAATGTGGGTGAGCCAATTCAGCTTCTTATCAAAGGTGAGTCTCAAAATTGGGACTGTGGAACAATGTCCAGATGCTGTGTAACCAAGTAAAGTTCTGAGTAAGGATTAACTGTGGTACAATGACAAAAATACACAGCCCTTGTTTTTGCAGAAGAGAACTGGAAACCATGGTGAAGAATCCAAGCAGAGACCTGTGGCATCGTGCCTTGAAATTGGCACACAGCCAAGGCTGTGGGAGCTGTGCCAAACACAAAAGTCATCAACACATAGTGTAGGGGTGACCATATCGCCAACAGAGATCTCTAGCTCAATAATGGCATTGAGGAAAAGCGTGACACCCAGCATGGAGCCCTGTATGATGTCGTTCTCTCGGATCTGTAGAAATCTGTGTGAAGTGCCAGCTGTAACATGGAACAACCAGTGGGATAAAAACTGACAGAAAAAAATGAGTAATGAGGCTCAAAAGCCCATCACGTATGGTAAGTAAAATGTGATGGCGTCAAGCAGTGTCATAGCCATAAGTAGGTTGAAAAATACTGCAATGAAATGTCGGCAATTAGAAAAAGCCTGTCGGACTGCCATTTCCAACCTAACCAGATGGTCAGTTATGTATTGCCCCTCCCACACACCACACTGGTAGGGAGACAAAAGGCTCTAAGATTTGAGGACCAGCACAAGCAATGTACAACTGCCATTTCAAACAGTTTGCAGAGCATGGTCGTGAGGATAATCACCCAATAACTGTCAATGGATGTTGGTTGGGCTTTTGCCTACCTTAAGGATTGGAATGTTGGTGCTATCTCGCCATTTTGAAGGGAAGACTTTGTCAAGCCAAATACATTTGAAGACTCTGAAGAGTTGTAACCGTTGAGGAACACTAATATGTTGCATCATATGAATGTGAATGGAATCAGGACCTGGGGTAAATCATGAGATGAGACAAGAGCCTTAAGCAATTACCAGTCAATGAATGGTTCTTTGTTCACTTTGGCATGCCAAGGGGCAGAGCAGACATGGATGTCTTCAATTCATCGCTCATGCATATCCAGGAGGCAGCTGCATAAGAAAAGAATACCAACACCATTGCAGAGTGGGTCACAATGAGTTCAGCAAGAGGTGATGCATGAGTACAGAGACTATCACTAAGTAAGAAACCCAGTACAGATGCGGCTCTGTGGTGGCCCAGAAGGCTATGGAGGTTGATCTTCAGCTGGAATGATGAGGCATATCCCAGGGAGGAGACATAGTGGTCCCTGCATTCCTTATTAATGTGTTTGATTAGATAGTGAGCCTTAGCATGATTATGCTTTGAAGTGATAAGGTTGGCCTGTGAAGGAAGTACCTCAAAACATTGCAGGGCTCCTTGGCAATCCTGAACAGCTGCTGAAATGTCTTTTGTCCACCAGGGCACTGGCTGGCAATGGAGGGGACCTGTGGAATGGAGAATAGCAGTTCCAGTGCCATAAGTGATAACATCGGAGGTGTCCTGCACAACCTTGTCGAACCAATCTGCAGAGTGGGGGCCAAGGTAACAGCAGAGGCATACAATTGTCAATCAGCTCTTCGAAGAACCCAGTGTGGTAGTTGATCCATCTAGTGGTGGCAAGGAAGTGAAGGATCACTGGAAAGTGATCACTGTCACAAGGATCGTCACATAGCATGAAAATGTGTAAAAGAGGTAAGATTGGTCCGCGGAGTACGATGTGAAGTCACAAGACTGGGGAAAAGATTGTTAGGTCAATAGCTGAATAAGTATCATGGGCAGCACTGAAGTGGGGAGAAGCACTGCCATTGAGGAGACACAGATTATGGTCTGTAAGGAGCTTGTCAATTGGAGGCCCCTGCCAGATGAAATGGTACTCTCCCATAGAATGTGGTGCACATTGAAGTCCTCTGTTGCAACTGTCGTATGAAGGGGAATCCACTCACTACCGACATTTGTGCAAATCAATGTACAGACTCTATAGATAACCTCTCGGTTCCAGCACACTTATGACAGAATGCACAGTGCCCTCAGTGTGTTGGGGAATGCTCATCTGTCATGCGTGTTTCTTACAGACCAATGTAAATTGCAGAAGATGAGGAAATAAGGTACTGTAATTCAGGCAGGTGATAGTAATATTCAATACAGTTCCAATCAATGTTCCCTTTATGGGTGTCCAGGTTAGGTGGTTAAGGGGACAGGCAAACATGGCCAAGTCCCAGGATCACTGCCTGTCATCAATGGTGATGGAAAGACATCAGTGGTGATTGGCTGATTGGCTTTCAGAAACTGGCTGTGTGTGTGTGTGTGTGTGGGGGGGGGGGGGGGGGGGGGGGGAAATCTGGTGCCTCTGAGGTCAGTGGAGTAGCCTTCCCTCGATTCTTCTTCGCCTTTGTAGTCTTTGGTGATCGAGATTCTCGAGGGCCTATGTGCAATAAGCATGGGGACAGGAGCTCTCTGTGAAGTCTGGAAGGTAGGACACGAGGTACTGGCAGAACTGAAGCTGTGAGGACGGGTTATGAGTCATGCTAGGGTAGCTCAGATGGTAGAGCACTTGCCCGCAAAAGGCAAAGGTCCCGAGTTCGAGTCTCGGTCCAGCACACAGTTTTAATCTGCCAGGAAGTTTCATATCAGTGCACACTCCGCTGCAGAGAGAAAAATCTCATTCTGGAAGCATGGGGACAGATAAAGAGTGGGCAGCCCTGGAACCCACATGCCACAGTTCCTTCAACCACTGGCTGGTGTTGAGCCTCTCATCTGTGGTTTTCCGGGAGATGGGACTCACTGGTAAATGCCATAGGAGGGAGCTACTTCTCTGGCTGTGTGCGAGAATTGGTTTCCGAAGATGGTGCCACAGGAAACACAAGAGGGGAGGGCAGTAGTAGAACTGGTTTGAAAAAAACTGAGGTATTGTGATGAAAGCTGTGACTTTTCATAATTGGTCATTATATCAAAAGGGTGTAGGCATTCATATTTTTTTCATGCCTCAGTGTATTACATGTGGTCAACAGATTTATATTCCTGTATTTTGTCTCTACATCCTGTTTCGAGTAGCCACCTGTGATTTGGCCAACCCACTGTAAGCAAGTGTCCACATCGTTTAAGAAACTCTGCTGATTTTATCAGCAGACTTAAGTCACCTAAGTCTGGAAAGCAACGACTTTTTGGTCAGTTTTGAGGTCATTTCACTTTTTACAAATGCGCCTCTTGTGGGCTCACTATGCCTCATCAGCAAATGTTTTGGAGCTGTCATTAGAGCATTGTTTGAGCATACTCTCTCCTTGATGGATTTTTGAAAATAGTTTTTCGAACAACTTGACAGTGTTGCCATGGGAAGTCCTTGTTACCCCTGGTGGCCAACCTATTTATAGGTTTTGAGGAGCGAGCATTTGCCTCAGCTTTTTCAAAAGTGACAGTATTTTGGCGATACAATGATGGTACTTTTGTAGTCTGGCCTCATGGTTTGGACAGTCTCCGAGGATTCCTCCAACATTTGAACTCCGTACATGAAAACACCAAATTTGCTATGAAGATGTATAAAGAAGATTGTTTGCTGTTTTTAAATGTCTCGGTGTGACATAAGAGCAATGGCATGCTTGGACATTCAGTGTTCCTGGAGCCCACTCATACAGACTTGTATTTACAAGCTACTAGTTGCCACCATCCAGCACAAATGATGGGCATTTTGAGGACCTTAATACACCGAACCTATGCCATCTCGGTTGCTGATAATCTGTGAATGGAACCAGAACACCTGCAAACTGCATTTCTCAACAACGGATTTTAATTTTAGCAAGTACAGAAAATGCTACAGATATATAAGTGATAGGAAAGAGAAGAGGATGAGGCCTTCAGAATGACTGGTTACTGGGCATGTTTCCACAAAAATATGCAGAATATTAACCTCTTAACTGACTGTCCCGAGATAACTTGGGCCCCAAATTTTGCATGTCTGATTATAAATGTTGTAGTTCCTTCTGCTGTCACTAGCTAGGTTCACATTCTGTTGCAGTGTACTGCTACTGGCTTGAGCTCGTGAAGTCGTTGCAACATTACCGTCTTGTTTCACAGCATTCTGGTGCAGTTGTATTATGTATGCTTGCAGTTTTCTAAAATGAATAGTGATTATTCCAGCAAGGAAGAGCAGTAGGAAGAGATCTCTGTTTCAGAATCTGGTGATGACTCTTTTGAACATTCATCCAGTGAGGAAAATGACAAAGATATAGACTGGTCACAGGTTAGAGTGTGGCATGTTGTTGAGCCAAATCCTGATAGTGCTCGACCAAGATTTTCATTTACTGCTAATCGCAGATATAAGATCCCTTTTGTTGATGGATGAACTTCAAGTATTTGAACACTTTTTTGATAGGGATTTGATGGAAATGATACAGGTGGAAACAATTAAATATGCCAGCCAATGTGTTTCAACCACCAGATGTTACGTTTTGTTGCCTTCATGTGAAGCACTTAGAATTTTCCTTGTTCTAATCATTCTACAAAGTGTTGTTCAGGAATTTGATGTACTGGTTATGGTGGGCAAACATATCAAATCCATTTTTCAATGACGTAATGTCTTACAAGAGGTTTTTCCAAATGTACTGGTTGTGGTGAGCAAGCATATCAAATCCTTTTTTCAATGACATAATGTCTTACAAGAGGTTTTTCCAAATCTAAAAGTACCTTCCGCTTTCTAGTAATGAAATGTATGATGCTGAAAATCACCCAAATCCTAAAAAGCTGAACAAAATTTGCCCAGTCTACCAACACCCTGAAAACAAATTCAAAACTTCGTATGTTCCTGAATGGGACATTACGATGGATGAAAGTCTACTTTTGTAGAAGGGTGAACTGGGTTGGGTACAATATATGCTGATGAAAAGAGCAAGATTTGGGATAAAATTCTACATGCTTTGTGAATTGCCTAGTGGATATGAGTGACGCCTGATTATTTACACAGGGAAAGGGACAAAGCTGAATTCAGACTTTATTGATTTTCCAATGTCATCACTAGTTGTTATAACACTTGCAAAACCATTCCTGAAGTAAGATTACTGTCTAATGACACACAACTTTTACACATCCCCACAGTTAGCAGGTTTGCTAATTTTGAAGTCCACTGGTAGTTATAGAACAACAAAAATAACCTGGAACGAGGTGCCAAAATCTCTGCAAAATAAAAAAAATTGTGAAACAAGGAAATTGCACCTGAAACACAAGGAAAAGTTCTAGCACTGCAATGAAAGGACAAGTTCTTTCAATTATCCACACTATGGATATGATGGAGACTCAGAAAAGGTCAAAGAAAATAATGAAGCCAAAGCTTGTGCTTCACTACACCGAAATTGTGAAGAGTGGATCGAGCCAATCAGAGAATGGCATTGTATATAATACCCAGAAAGCAAGGCAAGAAGTATTATAAGAAAACCTTTGACTGTTTGCTGGAAATTTCTATGTGGAATTCATTTATTTTGCATGGCATATCTGGAGGGAAAAAGGACTCACTGGAATTTATCATGAAATTCTCAGAAAAAATAGTTATGAAGTATAAAGGGAGTGTAATTTCTCCTAAGCCAGGCTGCAAGGATGAAGGTCCCACCCTCTTTGGTTGACAGAAAGACATTTCCCAGAAGAAATCGAGCCAACAGAGGAGACAAAGAGCAATCTGACAAAAGTGTGTATTGTTTGCTCCAAGAAGCAGGATGCATGTGGAAACCACGACCTGAGAAAAACACGATACTATTGCTCCCCAGTGCCAGGTCCCCCTGTGCGTCATACCGTGTTTCAGAATCTATCATACACTAATGGGTTTCTAATACCATTTTAATATGTGATTCTCATATGTACAACTTATCTAACATCTTATTAGTATATTCAAATCAAAAATTTTCATCTTTGTAGGAAATACTGTGTTATAATGACTATTTGCGGAGATTTTTGATGAACTGAGTTATCACGAGGTAATGCTTTTTATCCACTTCCACCCACAATATTGACTTATATTTTCAAGATAAACACAGGAATGAATTGCCAAAGCAATATATTTTTCAAAAAAAGTGTAAAATTAAGTAGGACAAAATAGGTAAGATTTTGAAAGTTTTGTGGCAGGAGTAGGTACATTAGGAGGTTAAGACGACCTACGGCTAAAGTGAACTTTACTCACCCTTCCAAAATCTCAGCACTACAGACATCTATCAAAGTTGACTTAGAGTTAAGCAAAGCAGGTGTTTAAAGGATTCCATACAAATGTGACAAATCCCACATAGAGCAAAAGATGCACCCGTTCAAGACTGCATCATTGAATATCAGTGGCGTACTCACCTCCTCCAAGTCAATAAGTCCATTATCTTAGAACAGAGTATTTCTACAGGTCATCTGATGAAATGCAATGAAACAAAAATTGTGGCTCACTTGTCAAACTTTCGGAGTTCCCTCATCAATGAAACAGTGGAATTCAATCAGGATGGAATCCAGTCATGGGGAAAATATTATGCATGTTGCAACAATGTTGTTCTGTGATTTTACTATGTGAAGATAGTCAATTTGATACTGATGAGCCGAGCTTTCACCATGCACTATGTGAAGCAGCAGAAACTAAAGTGCTCAAGTAGCATATGTGCTGAACCAACTGGGTACACCAAGCATGTGCCAGCACAGTCTTAAATATGGGAGCTCAGTGTATTTTTGCCGGTATTCACCTGAAGATGACCAGAAGACTCTGTGCTGAAATACTTCGGCAGTGAGTTGCAGACATCTGGTAGTTTGCCCAAAACTTCATGGAACAAGAAGATTTTAACTGATAGCAACCTACCTACTTGTTATCCTGGTACTTCCACACAGCAATGAAGTAACAGCTTGCATGGCAATGTTACCTTCAATACCACATAAGCGGTAATCTATGCTTACTCATTTACATGAATATGTGTGTACTCTGAAACTCTCATTATTGTTTTAATAAATAATGAACAAGTTGAATCGTTTGGACAATATTGACTGTTGTAAACTGACTCACTTGGTGGTAAGTATGGAAATCAGAGTTCTTCACTCAATCAAACATGTAATCTATGAGGCATATTCAGAAAGTAGTGTACTGTGACCAAAAGAGGCTTTCTTTTTCCCCCCTTATCCCAACAATGAGTGGTAGAGAGAGGAGAGAGATCCCCTGACCACAGCAAGCATTTCTGGCATACAATAGCATATAAGCTAACGTTGTTGTGTCCAGCTGCACGAAGTATGTCTGTAAGCAGTACCGCCAAGTGCAAGCCATGTTCTGTGATCCGCTTCCTACTTGCAGAAGAAATAACATCTACCAAAATTTCTTCGCGAATCAAAATGGTTTATGGCAAAGACGTTATGAACAAAACAGCCATTTTAACTGGTGTATGAAGTTTAGTGGTGGCAAAACAAACGTTCATGATGAACATAGGAGTGGAAGATCTTCTATTCTGACTGATGAGTTGGTGAAAAAAAAAAATGAGGGAACTGTTCATTAACTCTCTTTTACGAGACACTCACAGAAACACTGGGATACCAGGAACTGTATGCAAGATGGTTTCCAAAACAGATGACAGAGCAGCACAAGAAAAATTGTGTTAATAGCGCCCATGAGTTTCTTGAATGACTTGAATTAGAAGATGAGGATTTTCTGAACTTTATTGTGACAGGAGATGAAACATGGGTGGCCCACTACACACCTGAAACAGAAAGTGGCTCACACTAATTTCCCATCTGCCAGAAAATTCAAAACCACAATGTTGGGTAAAAAATCATGGTCGCGTTGTTCTGGGACTGAAAAGGCATTGTTCTCGTCGGGGAAGAGATGAACACCAATTCACAGCAATATTGCGAGACCCTAAAAAAAAATCAAATGGAGCATTCAAAACAAAATGAGGGGGATGCTGATGAGAGAAGTGTGCTTGTTGCCCAACAATGCTCATCCTCACACAGCCTTAATCACCAAGGTGAACTTGGACTCATTTGGTTGGAATGTTTTGAATCCCCCCGCCCTTCCAACACTGCCCTGACTTGGCGCCAGCAGACTGTCATCCACTCTCTTCCCAGATGGCACACACAATAACTTTTCAACCAATGAGCATGCGCAGAAAGAGGTTCTGATATGGGGAAGTAGGTGGCAGGGGAGTTCTTTGAGAAGGGAATAAAGAAACTTGTGCCACGGCTCAACACATGCTTTGAAAGATACGGCAGTTATGTCGAAAAATAATCAACAATATAATGTTTTCTTTTTTTTTTTCAAATACACTTTTTTATAATTAAAGTTAAACTTTGAAAACACTATAGAAATAATACCACTGGTAAGAATGATGTTGGCAGAAGAAAAAAAATAGTGTGAAAATTGATCGATAGATGGCGCTGTGTGTGTCAGAATACAGAAATGAAAAAATCTGTCATGTGCACAACCTATTGAAGTTGGTATAAACACTCCAGGCACACGGCTTTTTCCTCCTTTCATGTCTGTGACGTTTGCCGTGACTGTCTCAATGTAGAATCACAATCTGCTTGTAAAGCTGTATAACAAGAATGATTACTGTGCATATGTCGCTCTGCAGAAGTTCCAGACACTGAAGGGTTTGAAAAAAGGCGTTGGTCCAATGACTGCCGTGAATCTGGAGAAAATGAAAATGGGTTCTTTGGTGTGCAACCAGGGAGAGGGAGGAAACAAACTGATTCAATGTCAGTGGAAGCAGTGGCCACAGCAATGCAGGAGGAGATGAGTGGTGGTGTGCAAATGTGTAGTGCAAGGAGAATTGCCCGAACACTGGACATACCTGTGAGCACGGTGCATAAAATCCTACAAAACGTCCTTCTTTGTTATCCATTCAAAATTACTCAAGTGCACGAGTTGCTTCCTGTTGACCTGCCAGCAAGAGAGACCTTTCCTTTAGAATTTCTTGCTCACATGAAAGTGGACAACGATTGGCTGTGGAAGATTTTGTGGACTTACGAAGCCAACTTCCATCTGACATGATATGTCAATACACAGAATTGTCGAATATGGGCAACAATCCACACGCAAATCAACCAGCACCACTTCATCCTGTAAAGGTCACTGTGTGGTGCGGGTTTACGGCATCATTTATCATAGGGGCATATTTTTTTGAAGAGACAGGTGATTCCAGGGACAAGTGCTTCTGGTCCTGTTACCTGTACCGTCACTGGTAAGCGCAATGAGTGTCTTTTGCACAACCACGTCATTCCATCTCTCCAACAGCATGGATGGGATCATTTTTATGCAAGATGGCACACCTCTGCACATTGCAAATCCACTTAAGCAGCTGCTGAAGTGCCACTTCAGAAATGCTAGAATATCAGCCACCATTTCCCTACAACCTGGCCGTCCTGATCAGCTGATCTCAAGCTGTATGACTTCTGGCTGTGGGGCTATCTGAAAGATGTTGTGTTCAGTGTTCCGATTGTAAACTTAGCTGCACTGAAGGCACGCATTGCACAACCCATTCTGACATGACCCCAGAAACACTTCGATCAGTTGTGGAACATGCTATTTCTCGATTTCAACTTGTTGCAGAAAATGGTGGACAGCATACTGAACTTGTTTTGTGCCAGTTACAAGGAAATTAATAATCCGATCTGATTTTGATTGATGCTTTTTATGCAGTTTTTGGCCTCAGGACAATTAAAAACTGAAGTGATTGATGCTTTTTATGCGCATTTTGGCTTCAGGACAATTAAAAACCGACGTGAGTGATGCTGCACCTTCTGGACTGCATATGACTCTACATCTACATACTAGACTGTCAAATACAAGATAATTACAAGTCTCCTAACAAGAAAAAAAGAGTTAAAGTTAATGTCTTTTGATGCTAAGACCATCAGAGAAGAGGCTCACATGGAGAGCTTTAGAATGCGGCCCACTTAAAGGAGCATCTGGTCATTTGCCTGCAGTGACTTATGAAAACCACACCCAGTTGTGGCTCAATGTAGGTTGAAGCAGAATATTAGCTTAAAGAGAGAGAGAAAAAAAAAGACAGGTCAGGATCAAATCAGAATAGGAAAAGAAGAATTCTGCTTCTAGATTGCTGTCTTGGGAGTGCTGTAGGCCAGTAGCTTCAGGAGAAATTAGGTGAAGGGTACCAGGTCACAAGTTATGTGAAACCAAGTGCTAGCCTTAGCCTGATGACAGAAAACATAGGTCAGCTATGCAGGGACTTTGAGAAGGAAGAACAGGTAATTATAGCTGGGGGAGCAGTAAAAGCCTGGCTATGAATCCGAGATACAGTATTAGGAGTGACCTGGATAAAATAAGAGCAGAAACTGAGAACACAAATGTGGGGTTTGTGGGGGTCATTCAGCGCCATGATCAGCCCTGGGTGAACACTGCTGTAAGGCATGTTAACACTGAGCTGAACAGGATGCTCCAGACACTGGCAAAATCTCACATAAGTGTTCTTCCAGTAAATGCCAGGAAGTTTCACATCAGCGCACACTCCGCTGCAGAGTGAAAATCTCATTCTGGAAACATCCCCCAGGCTGTGGCTAAGCCATGTCTCCGCAGTATCCTTTCTTTCAGGAGTGCTAGTTCTGCATGGTTCGCAGAGAGCTTCTGTAAAGTTTGGAAGGTAGGAGACGAGATACTGGCAGAAGTAAAGCTGTGAGGACCGGGCGTGAGTCGTGCTTCGGTAGCTCAGATGGTAGAGCACTTGCCCGCGAAAGGCAAAGGTCCCGAGTCTGAACACCATATAACTGTGGGGATGGAAAGTGTCAGGTATAAGTACAAAACTGTAGAAGGAAGCAAATTTTGTGTTGATCAACACTTTGAAGTTTGTGCATGTGAACTACAGCTAGATAATGTAGTGTTGATATTAGCAACAATGTACCGATCCCCATTAGGAGACTTGGAGCTACTCATCAAAACGTTTGACTCCCTATTATGCTGTCTGTCAGACAAAAAGAAGAAGTTATTAATCTGTGGTGATTTGAATGTAAACTTTCTATGCAGTTCTGATAGGAAAAGTGAACTAGAAGTGTTATTAATGACATGTAACATACAATCAGTGATCAATTTCCCTGTATGTATAGCTCAAGGCAGTAGTACTCTCATAGAGAATGTATTTGTGCAGCACAAGGATGTAAAACTAACACATGCTTTCCCCGTGATAAATGGATTATCAGTCCATGATGGGTAACTAATTAACTTACAAAATGCAGGGTGTGCAGTTCAGAAAACATTAAGTAAAAGTGTAAGGCTTGTAAACCCGGTATCTATAGAGCACTTCAGAGAAAGTTTAAGAAATGTTAATTAGGGAGATGTATATAATGAGCCAAATTCCAATGATTAATGCACCATATTTCTTGATAAATTTATATCCCTTTTAGAACATTGTTGCCCCAAAAAAATTACTATGTGTAACACCAAACAGTTGTCAAAGTAACCTTGGATCACTACAGGTATTAAACTGTCTTCAGAAAGGAAAAGAAAATTGTATGAGGCAGCAAGAATTAGTAAAGATCTGAAAGTAATTTCATACTATAAAAATTATTGTAACATACTGAGGAAAGTTGTCAGAAAATCAAAGAATATGTATATTAGAAATGAAATTAACAACTTGGGCAATAAAATCAAATCAGTATGGAATGTCGTTAGAAGATAGACAGGAAAAGTAACCACTGGAGTAGGTAGTATTACTATTAAAGAGAATGAGACCATTTTGACCAACAATACACAAGTAGCTAATGTATTTAACAACCATTTCTTACATGTAGGTGAAAAAATTGGTGAGAATAGTTCAAAAGAAAAAGCCAAGCAGTACAAGGAAGAATCAGTTTTGAGAAATCCTAGTCAGATTAGTTTTCATCCAACAATCTCTTGTGAAATAAGGAAAACCATTAAATCTTTGAAAAATAAATGTTCTGTTGGAATAGGTGACATCTCCAACAAGATATTAAAACAATGTGGAGCAGTTACAGCTGATGTTCTGAGTCACATCTGTAATGCATCAATAACTTAAGGTATTTTCCCAGACAGGTTAAAATATGTCATTGTCAAGCCTATCCATAAAAAAGGGGACACCACAGATGTCAACAATTACCAGCCAGTAGCAGTCTCCCCCCCCCCCCCCCCCCACCACCCCATGAACCATGGACCTTGTCGTTGGTGGGGAGGCTTGCGTGCCTCAACGATACAGATAGCTGTACCGTAGGTGCAACCACAGTAGAGGAGTATCTGTTGAGAGGCCAGACAAACGTGTGGTTCCTGAAGAGGGGCAGCAGCCTTTTCAGTAGTTGCAGGGACAACAGTCTGGATGATTGACTGATCTGGCCTTGTAACACTAACCAAAATAGCCTTGCTGTTCTGGTACTGCGAACGGCTGAAAGTAAAGGGAAACTACAGCCGTAATTTTTCCCAAGGGCATGCAGCTTTACTGTATGATTAAATGATGATGGCGTCCTCTTGGGTAAAATATTCCGGAGGTAAAGTAGTCCCCCATTCGGATCTCCGGGCGGGGACTACTCAAGAGGACGTCGTTATCAGGAGAAAGAAAACTGGTGTTCTACGGATCGGAGCGTGGAATGTTAGATCCCTTAATCGGGCAGGTAGGTTAGAAAATCTAAAAAGGAAAATGGATAGGTTAAAGTTAGATATAGTGGGAATTAGTGAAGTTTGGTGGCAGAAGGAACAAGACTTTTGGTCAGGTGAATACAGGGTTATAAATACAAAATCAAATAGGGGTAATGCAGGAGTAGGTATAATAATGAATAAAAAAACAGGAGTACGGGTAAGCTACTACAAACAGCATAGTAAACGCATTATTGTGGCCAATATAGACACGACGCCCACACCTAATACAGTAGTACAAGTTTATAAGCCAACTAGCTCTGCAGATGATGAAGAAATTGATGAAATGTACGATGAGATAAAAGAAATTATTCAGGTAGTGAAGGGAGACGAAAATTTAATAGTCATGGGTGACTGGAATTCGAGAGCAGGAAAAAGGAGAGAAGGAAACATAGGAGGTGAATATGGATTGGGGGAGAGAAATGAAAGAGGAAGCCGCCTGGTAGAATCTTGTGCAGAGCATAAATTAATCATAGCTAACACTTGGTTCAAGAATCATGAAAGAAGGTTGTATACATGGAAGAACCCTGGAGATACTAAAAGGTATCAGACAGATTATATACTGGTAAGACAGAGATTTAGGAACCAGGTTTTAAATTGTAAGACATTTCCAGGGGCAGATGTGGACTCTGACCACAATCTACTGGTTATGAACTGTAGATTAAAACTGAAGAAACTACAAAAAGGTGGGAATTTAAGAAGATGGGACCTGGATAAACAGAAAGAACCAGGGATTGTACAGAGTTTCAGGGAGAGCATAAGGAAACAATTGACAGGAATGGGGGAAAGAAATACAGTAGAAGAAGAATGGGTAGCTCTGAGGGATGAAGTAGTCAAGGCAGCAGAGGATCAAGTAGGTAAAAAGACGAGGGCTAATAGAAATCCTTGGGTAACAGAAGAAATATAGAATTTAATTGATGAAAGGAGAAAATATAAAAATGCAGTAAAGGAATACAAACGTCTCAAAAATGATATCGACTGGAAGTGCAAAATGGCTAAGCAGGCACGGCTAGATAACAAATGTAAGGATGTAGAGGCTTATCTCACTAGGGGTAAGATAGATACTGCCTACAGGAAAATTAAAGAGACCTTTGGAGAAAGGAGAACCACTTGCATGAATATCAAGAGCTCAGATGGAAACCCAGTTCTAAGCAAAGAAGGGAAAGCAGAAAGGTGGAAGGAGTATATAGAGGGTCTATACAAGGGCGATGTACTTGAGGACAATATTATGGAAATGGAAGAGGATGTAGATGAAGATGAAATGGGAGATATGATACTGCGTGAAGGGTTTGACAGAGCACTGAAAGACCTGAGTCGAAACAAGGCCCCCAGAGTAGACAACATTCCATTAGAACTACTGACAGCCTTGGGAGAGCCTGTCCTGACAAAACTCTACCATCTGGTGAGCAAGATGTATGAGACAGGTGAAATACCCTCAGACTTCAAGAAGAATATAATAATTCCAATCCCAAAGAAAGCAGGTGTTGACAGATGTGAAAATTACCGAACTATCAGTTTAATAAGTCACAGCTGCAAAATACTTACGCGAATTCTTTACAGACGAATGGAAAAACTGATAGAAGCCAACCTCGGGGAAGATCAATTTGGATTCCGTAGAAATGTTGGAACACGTGAGGCAATACTGACCCTACGACTTATCTTAGAAGAAAGATTAAGGAAAGACAAACCTACGTTTCTAGCATTTGTAGACTTAGAGAAAGCTTTTGACAATGTTGATTGGAATACTCTCTTTCAAATTCTGAAGGTGGCAGGGGTAAAATACAGGGAGCGAAAGGTTATTTACAATTTGTACAGAAACCAGATGGCAGTTATATGAGTTGAGGGGCATGAAAGGGAAGCAGTGGTTGGGAAGGGAGTGAGACAGGGTTGTAGCCTATCCCCGATGTTATTCAATCTGTATATTGAGCAAGCAATAAAGGAAACAAAAGAAAAATACGGAGTAGGTATTAAAACCCATGGAGAAGAAATAAAAACTTTGAGGTTCGCCGATGACATTGTAATTCTGTCAGAGACAGCAAAGGACTTGGAAGAGCAGTTAAACGGAATGGACAGTGTCTTGAAAAGAGGGTATAAGATGAACATCAACAAAAGCAAAACGAGGATAATGGAATGTAGTCGAATTAAGTCGGGTGATGCTGAGGGAATTAGATTAGGAAATGAGACACTTAAAGTAGTAAAGGAGTTTTGCTATTTGGGGAGCAAAATAACTGATGATGGTCGAAGTAGAGAGGATATAAAATGTAGACTTGCAATGGGAAGGAAAGGGTTTCTGAAGAAGAAAAATTTGTTAACATCGAGTATAGATTTAAATATCAGGAAGTCATTTCTGAAAGTATTTGTATGGAGTGTAGCCATGTATGGAAGTGAAACATGGACGATAAATAGTTTGGACAAGAAGAGAATAGAAGCTTTCGAAATGTGGTGCTACAGAAGAATGCTGAAGATTAGATGGGTAGATCACATAACTAATGAGGAGGTATTGAATAGAATTGGGGAGAAGAGGAGCTTGTGGCACAACTTGACTAGAAGAATGGATCGGTTGGAAGGACATCGAGCGATCACCAACTTAGTATTGGAGGGCAGCGTGGAGGGTAAAAATCGTAGAGGGAGACCAAGAGATGAATACACTAAGCAGATTCAGAAGGATGTAGGTTGCAGTAGGTACTAGGAGATGAAGAAGCTTGCACAGGATAGAGTAGCATGGAGAGCTGCATCAAACCAGTCTCAGCACTGAAGACTACAACAACAACAACAACAACAACAACAGCATTGCTCGCAGCATTTTCAAAAATTGTTGAGGAAGTATTGTACTCAAGAGTGGTTAGCTATCTCAGCAGTAATGGGATACTTAGTAAATCACAGTTGGGATTTTAAAAATGCTGTTATACTGGGACAGCAATATACAATTTCACTGCCCACGTAATAGGTTCTTTAAATAGTAAAATGTCACCAATAGGAATTTTCTGTGACTTATCCAGAGCATTTGATTGTGTGAACCATGACATTATGTTACAGAAATTACAATTCTATGGTATAAATGGAACAGCATATGAGTGATGTAAGTCATACCCACAGAACAGGAAGCAAAAAGTTTCTTTATACAGTTTAAGTGATTTAAGGAAATTTCCCACCTCATCTAACTGGGGTGAAATTACATTAGGTGTTTCATAGGGTTCGATTATGGGCCCCCTTCTGTTCTTGATGTATGTGAATGACCCCCTTCTTATCTTAAATAAGAAGTTAAACTGACACTGTTTGCTGGTGATACAAGCATCATTATTAATCCAATAAAAGAAACTCCAATAGAAAATGATACAAAAAATGTCTTTGGAAAAGTTATTGATTGGTTTCCTGCAAATGAACTTGCTCTGAACTTTGATAAAACACAGTAAATCCAATTTTCTACTGCAAGGAGTACAGTTCCTTCAATAAATATAGCACATCAACAGAAATCAGTAGCCATGGTAGAGCATACTAAGTTTTTGGAGGTGCATATAAGTGATAATCTTAATTGGAAAGTTCATATTTTGGATCTCCTAAAGGGACTTGGTTCAGCAACTTTTGCGATCAGAAAAATTGCTAATTTTGATTATATAGAAATTAGCAAGCTAACATACTTTGCATACTTTCACTCTCTGATGTCATGCGGAATAATATTTTGGGGTAACTCAACACTTAGGCAAAAAGTATTCACTGCTCAAAAGAAAGTGGTTAGAATAATAGTCACACGTCTTGAAGGCAACTGTTTAAAAGGTCAGGAATTCTTACAACAGCCTCACAGTACATTTACTCAGTAGCGAAATTTGTTCTCAACAACATGGAGGAGACTGGTGTTTAACGTCCCATCGACAACGAGGCCATTAGAGATGGAGCACAAGCTCGGATTAGGGAAGGATGGGGAGGAAATCGGCTGTGCCCTTTCAGAGGAACCATCCCGGCATCTGCCTTATGCACGGAAAGACTAAATCAGGATGGCCAGAGACGGGTTTGAACCGTCATCCTCCTGAATGCTAGTCCAGTATGCTAACCACTGCACCACCTCGCTTGGTCTCAATAACCTGGACCAGTTTAAAAACAACAGTGACACTCATGATTATAACACCAGACAAAAGAAAGACTTACACTATCCTCTACTTACCCTATCTTTGGCACAGAAAGGGGGTAAGATATGCTGCTGTAAAATTTTTCGATAAATTACCACATGAAATAAAATGTCTGACAGTCAGCAGTAAGTTTTGAAAATAAATTGAAATCATGTCTCCTTGGCAATCTATCTATACTGTAGATGAATTCTTGAATAGGAATAAATAAATCTATAGGTGTAATATATGCATTTTGTGCCATTTAAGGGTAACAAAAATTTTAAGCTTTAATACAGGCCCAGTAACTTAGCTGAGGGTGCTTCACAAAGTACTTAAAAGACACTTGTTCACCCAGATTTCTTGTTATTTTCAGAAGTCCTGGAATACCTAAACAAAAGTAGGATGTGCAAAGAAAACTTATAGAATGGGTTCACAGTTTAGGTAACACTACAGCATGACATGTATGTAAAAAAAGGGGTCCAACAGCAGACAGTACAAGACAAATCTCAGCCATAACGTGAGTAATTATTCTTAAAATTTTAACGACACGATTTTACAAAACTGAGACATATGTGCAGGGATGGTTCCAACTGGTAGGTCATAGCTAACCAGCTGTCCCATCCTTGCCAAACTAGACCTGTATGTAAACACCTGTATATATGATTTATGTCTTTTTCTTATTAAATTGTACTACCACAAAATGTCCAACATCACTCTAACAGTGATCTTCAGTTGAATAATCTGCTGATGTTACTACTACTACTATTGCTATTGCTATTTATCTCCTCTCCCACCGTGCTACCCAAGTACAATGGAAACAGGAAACACATATGTGAAGTTCTAATGAAGGAAAAATATGCTCTCAGATTAACAAGAATGCCTTCTTCTTCTTCTTCTTCTTCTTCTTCTTCTTCTTCTTCTTTCTTTTTTTCTTTTTCTTTCTTTTTTCTTTCTTTTTTTTTAATAACACCTGAGTATATTCAGTGATAGAAATGCCATGGTAAAGTAATGTGCCAACCTTCCAAACTGAAGGCCATAGTGGCATGTGAATTGAAGAAATACCCTAAAGACATATAGTTCTTAATTAAGTAAATATGGTGTAAGTTAAAGACATATGTAAATAGTTTCAATAACTGATAATTATTAGAAAGAAATTACCTTCCCACTCAGAATGTATGGATTCAATGTTCTGTGATTTTCTGGTACATCCGAAACAAGTTCTTCTGGTTGCCATTCTTTTATAAGTTGTTCTTTCTCCTGTATATATATTAGACACAAAAATTTTAAAATTTTCCATCTTTCTCCAGCAAAAACATTCAGTAAAATCAATAGCAAAGCCATACTATACCTTTTTGGACAACTTCACCAAATCATTAGGATTGTAGCTTTTATGGAATATAAGCCATAGGACCCATAATCCCAAGAATATTTCCAGAACAAGATGATATGCTGGTACCTGTGAATGCAAGGAAATAACGTTACTTCCACTGATACCATCCAACTATTTGTCCGCATAATTTGGGAGTCTAAAAACAGAAATAAATGGCATAATAAGAAAACATATTATGCCAAAAGACAGACATAACTATCATTAAAAGCTATAATTAAATAGGCTAAATGAATAATACCATTAAACTAAAATATTTCTTGTGATCAATCCCTCAATTCATGGAGACAGAAATACTATGACTAGAGAATATTTGGAAGTTTATTACTTTATTATTTGGAGCCTGCATAAGCACCAACAGAGTGCAACAATTCAATAATAGTTACTAAAACAGCCTCATGTATTTATTTTTGGCAAGTTTCTCTTTCATCCGATGCATATCTTGACCTGTTGTATGTTCCTGACGGTTCTCCTTTATAATCAGATATATTGCCGTGAGCTCTAGTGTGTGCAGTGTACCATAGTAGTTAGCCATGCTGGCTGGTGTGCTGCAGGTCACCAGTTCAAATCCATCCATCAGCAATTATTTGTTATTTAGTATTCATCATTTCTGGAATGTTCTTGAAATATCTTATATTTATGATATTTGTATGATCAGGAGTATTTGAGGTTTGTATAAATACCAGCATTATGGAATATTCAATACTTGTATAAATAGCTATAAGCTCTGCACATGAGATCAGTTTTCTTCTGGCTGCACGTTGGAGTCAGTAATAAATGTGCTTTCAGTGCTAAGTGTCTTACTTCACTGACAACCTTGCCTTCAGCTTTGGACTTAATATTGGTATGTGGTTTCAACATGACATCATTAGGTGGGGGCACTGGGTACCACTACATCAAACCATCTACATCACTGTGGCTTCAAACAGGCAGAAATGCTGTTCAAGACAGCAAAATTGATGAAAGCATTCAGCTGAGTCACCATATACAACAGGTGGGATGAAATGTTGTGCATTGCAAATGTGTACTTTTACTTGGGAAGCTCAGTTCAACAGTGGTTTGAGAAAAATGAGGAGAAGCTTAATAGCTAGATGAAATTTTTGCAGTTTCTAACATGCAATAACATGCAATCCCCCCCCCCCATGAACCATGGACCTTGCCGTTGGTGGGGAGGCTTGCGTGCCTCAGCGATACAGATAGCCGTACCGTAGGTGCAACCACAACGGAGGGGTGTTGAGAGGCCAGACAAACGTGTGGTTCCTGAAGAGGGGCAGCAGCCTTTTCAGTAGTTGCAAGGGCAACAGTCTGGATGATTGACTGATCTGGCCTTGTAACAATAACCAAAACGGCCTTGCTGTGCTGGTACTGGTTCCTGAAGAGGGGCAGCAGCCTTTTCAGTAGTTGCAAGGGCAACAGTTTGGATGATTGACTGATCTGGCCTTGTAACAATAACCAAAACGGCCTTGCTGTGCTGGTACTGCAAACGGCTGAAAGCAAGGGGAAACTACAGCCGTAATTTTTCCCGAGGGCATGCAGCTTTACTGTATGATTAAATGATGATGGCGTCCTCTTGGGTAAAATATTCCGGAGGTAAAATAGTCCCCCATTCGGATCTCCGGGCGGGGACTACTCAAGAGGATGTCGTTATCAGGAGAAAGAAAACTGGCGTTCTACGGATCGGAGCGTGGAATGTCAGATCCCTTAATCGGACAGGTAAGTTAGAAAATTTAAAAAGGGAAATGGATAGGTTAAAGTTAGATATAGTGGGAATTAGTGAAGTTTGGTGGCAGCAGGAACAAGACTTCTGGTCAGGTGAATACAGGGTTATAAACACAAAGTCAAATAGAGGTAAAGCAGGAGTAGGTTTAATAATGAATAGGAATGTGGGTAAGCTACTACAAACAGCATAGTGAACGCATTATTGTGGCCAAGATAGATACGAAGCCCACACCTACTACAGTAGTACAAGTTTATATGCCAACTAGCTCTGCAGATGACGAAGAAATTGATGAAATGTATGATGAGATAAAAGAAATTATTCAGGTAGTGAAGGGAGACGAAAATTTAATAGTCATGGGTGATTGGAATTCGAGAGTAGGAAAAGGGAGAGAAGGAAACATAGGAGGTGAATATGGATTGGGGCTAAGAAATGAAAGAGGAAGCCGCCTGGTAGAATTTTGCACAGAGCACAACATAATCATAGCTAACACTTGGTTTAAGAATCATGAAAGAAGGCTGTATACATGGAAGAACCCTGGAGATACTAAAAGGTATCAGATAGATTATATAATGGTAAGACAGAGATTTAGGAACCAGGTTTTAAATTGTAAGACATTTCCAGGGGCAGATGTGGACTCTGACCACAATCTATTGGTTATGACCTGTAGATTAAACCTGAAGAAACTGCAAAAAGGTGGGAATTTAAGGAGATGGGACCTGGATAAACTGAAAGAATCAGAGGTTGTACAGAGTTTCAGGGAGAGCATAAGGGAACAATTGACAGGAATGGGGGAAAGAAATACAGTAGAAGAAGAATGGGTAGCTTTGAGGGATGAAGTAGCGAAGGCAGCAGAGGATCAAGTAGGTAAAAAGATGAGGGCTAGTAGAAATCCTTGGGTAACAGAAGAAATATTGAATTTAATTGATGAAAGGAGAAAATATAAAAATGCAATAAAGGAATACAAACGTCTCAAAAATGATATCGATAGGAAGTGCAAAATGGCTAAGCAGGCATGGCTAGATAACAAATGTAAGGATGTAGAGGCTTATCTCACTAGGGGTAAGATAGATACTGCCTACAGGAAAATTAAAGATACCTTTGGAGAAAGGAGAACCACTTGCATGAATATCAAGAGCTCAGATGGAAACCCAGTTCTAAGCAAAGAAGGGAAAGCAGAAAGGTGGAAGGAGTATATAGAGGGTCTATACAAGGGCGATGTACTTGAGGACAATATTATGGAAATGGAAGAGGATGTAGATGAAGATGAAATGGGAGATATGATACTGCGTGAAGGGTTTGACAGAGCACTGAAAGACCTGAGTCGAAACAAGGCCCCCAGAGTAGACAACATTCCATTGGAACTACTGACGGCCTTGGGAGAGCCAGTCCTAACAAAACTCTACCATCTGGTGAGCAAGATGTATGAAACAGGTGAAATACCCTCAGACTTCAAGAAGAATATAATAATTCCAATCCCAAAGAAAGCAGGTGTTGACAGATGTGAAAATTACCGAACTATCAGTTTAATAAGTCACAGCTGCAAAATACTAACACGAATTCTTTACAGACGAATGGGAAAACTAGTAGAAGCCAACCTCGGGGAAGATCAGTTTGGATTCCGTAGAAACACTGGAACACGTGAGGCAATACAGCTTATATTAGAAGAAAGATTAAGGAAAGGCAAACCTACGTTTCTAGCATTTGTAGACTTAGAGAAAGCTTTTGACAATGTTGACTGAAATACTCTCTTTCAAATTCTAAAGGTGGCAGGGGTAAAATACAGGGAGCGAAAGGCTATTTACAATTTGTACAGAAACCAGATGGCAGTTATATGAGTTGAGGGGCATGAAAGGGAAGCAGTGGTTGGGAAGGGAGTGAGACAGGGTTGTAGCCTATCCCCGATGTTATTCAATCTGTATATTGAGCAAGCAATAAAGGAAACAAAAGAAAAATACGGAGTAGGTATTAAAACCCATGGAGAAGAAATAAAAACTTTGAGGTTCGCCGATGACATTGTAATTCTGTCAGAGACAGCAAAGGACTTGGAAGAGCAGTTAAACGGAATGGACAGTGTCTTGAAAAGAGGGTATAAGATGAACATCAACAAAAGCAAAACGAGGATAATGGAATGTAGTCAAATTAAGTCGGGTGATGCTGAGGGAATTAGATTAGGAAATGAGACGCTTAAAGTAGTAAAGGAGTTTTGCTATTTGGGGAGCAAAATAACTGATGATGGTCGAAGTAGAGAGGATATAAAATGTAGACTGGCAATGGCAAGGAAAGCGTTTCTGAATAAGAGATATTTGTTAACATCGAGTATAGATTTAAGTGTCAGGAAGTCATTTCTGAAAGTATTTGTATGGAGTGTAGCCATGTACGGAAGTGAAACAAGGACGATAAATAGTTTGGACAAGAAGAGAATAGAAGCTTTCGAAATGTGGTGCTACAGAAGAATGCTGAAGATTAGATGGGTAGATCACATAACTAATGAGGAAGTATTGAATAGGATTGGGGAGAAGAGAAGTTTGTGGCACAACTTGACCAGAAGAAGGGATCGGTTGGTAGGACATGTTCTGAGGCATCAAGGGATCACCAACTTAGTATTGGAGGGCAGCGTGGAGGGTAAAAATCGTAGAGGGAGACCAAGAGATGAATACACTAAGCAGATTCAGAAGGATGTAGGTTGCAGTAGGTACTGGGAGATGAAAAAGCTTGCACAGGATAGAGTAGCATGGAGAGCTGTATCAAACCAGTCTCAGGACTGAAGACCACAACAACAACAACATGCAATTCAACAAAACCCGACATTTTAATTTCACAGAATGGGCATATGATTAGTGAAACTGAACAGTTCAAATATCTATGTGTTCAGATAGATAGTAAACTGTTGTGGAAAGCCCACATTCAGGATTTCGTTGAAAGACTTAATGCTGCCATTTTTACTATTCAAACAGTATCTGAAGTAAGTGATAGTTCGACATGAAAAGTAGTCTACTTTGCTTATTTTCATTTGCTTATGACATATGGTATTATATTTTGGGGTAAGTCTTCCCAGTCTCAAATGATATTTTTAGCTCAGAAATGGGCAGTTTGGGCAATAAGTGGTATAAGTTTGCGAACCTCTTGTTTACCCCTGTTCATAAGTCTGGATATTCTAGCTTTGGCCTCTCAATATATATATTATTTACTGTCATTTCTTGTTAACAATATCAGCTTATTCCCAAGAATTAGCAGATTTCAGGCAATTAATACTAGGCAGAACTTCAATCTGCATTTGGATCACACTTCCTTGAGTCTTGTGCAGAAAAGGTGTGCAGTATACTGCTGCATCCATTTTGAATAAGCTACCACAATAATTCAAAGATCTTAGCAGCAATTCGTGCTGAAGTGTTTCCCCATGGGTCACTCCTTCTATCTTGTCGAGGAGTTCCCTGAAAAATTAAGCTGATTCCTGTGTTATATTGTTGATTGCGTTTACATAAACTTATGGCGTGTCTTTTTTTGGATTCATAAATATTTTATTTTATCTGCCATTACTTTTAAGTTGTAATTTCATGTACTGACATGTTCCATGACCTAAGAGATTTGCTCCTCAATTTGGTCCTATAGAACTAGATGTGAAAAATAAAAATAAAAAAATTCCAGGCCAAACTGAAGAAAACATCTGGTGACAGTCACCAGCAAGTCCTCTTAGTAGATGAACAATTGAAAAACAGAACCCAATAACATGGTGAACCAACACAGTCATACAGACAGAGTAGTGTGGCCCTTTGGACCATAGTAAATCTGAATATGACAGAAGCCAACGAAACCTCACACTTTGTGAAGGGAGTCACAGGGGACATGTATGAAGTTCTTCTGGAAAGGACATCACAACAGAAGAATTCATCATGTAGTGACAGTGCATCAAGGAAATGCAACAGAAAAAGAGTCAGATGAAAGAGCTATGTTTGACTCCCAAGTGTAGTCCCTCTGGCAATTGCGGCACGGCACATCACCAATACCTCACTTCTCTCACATACCAGCTTGTAAGAGAAGACACATGGCATTTTACGGGAGCCAGAACTGTCTAGCCGAGTACATAAGAGGTAGCAACCATGAACATTAACCCTATACAACAGGAGGTAACAGAGAACAACAGGAGGTTTATCAGTCTTTGGTACCAATCCTCACTACCAGTGCAATGTCCTTTGAAGATTTAACTTGGCCATCTCTGACATACACCACCACTGCCAATAGCATCCAATCAAGATAGGTACAACCAATTCCTCTGGTTGGTTGGTTTTTTGGAGTTAAAGGGAACAAACTGCGATGTCAGTAGTCCCATCATCCTGTATCTATCAAACAAGGAATAATCCTCAAAGGGAGGATACAAAACACAAATCCTGGGAAGCCTGATGGCAACAAAGATACAATAAGACAGAGATAAAAAAAAAGGGAGAAGCAGGAGAGGAGTGAGAGGGAGTAAGATGAGCGAGTCTCTGCCCAGAATGCTGTTGGAGGGCCCTGGGCTATGGCATGTTCATTCCCTGAGATCCCAATACGATCAGGGGTCCAAACAAAGATGACGGGCCATCCAGATGATCAGAAAGAAGATTCTGGATGTTTGCGACTAATGGGTGATAATGGTAGTACTCATCTATAGGCTGAAGGCTGCTCAGGGAATCCCAGTACATTAGAAACATCTTCCATCTGTACGAACGAGCATGGCTAAGGGTCTGTTTGATGGCCACCAATTCTGCAGTGAAGACACTGCATCCACTCAGCAGGGATCATATAGTTCACTCCACCTTGCGTGTACGTATGTAAAGCCGGTTCCATCCATCGACTGTTGAGCTGTCAGTGTACATTGCTTCTGAACCTGGAAACACACTGAGAACAGCGACCAACAGGCGGCAAAAAAACCATGAGGTCAACTGAATTTTTCCATCCAAAGGATAAATCAAGACAAATCTGAGGTCAGGGTACACATCATGGGGATGTACCTGGCACTGAGGAAGTTGGAGTTCAGAGCATAGGCGCTGTATTTGAACTGCAATTGTGACCCCAATTTTGGGTCCCCATGGTGGGAGGTGAATCTCCCTACTAGGAAAAAGGACATGTTAGCTCAGATGCTCAGGGAAATTGCGAAGGTGCGTAGCATAACTGAGTAGCTCTTGTTGCCACCTGATCTGTAATGGAGTGACCCCAGCCTCCTCAAATAGGCTGTTCACAGGGCTATTTCTAAAAGCTCCTGTTGCAAGTTGGACCCCACAGTGGTGTACTGGGTCCAATGGCCATGATGCTGAGGTCGATACCGAATCTTATGCCAGACTCCCATAATCGAGATGGGACAGTATCAGAGTTTTGTAAAGCCACAGAAGGGTAAAGTGGTCTGCACCCCAGCTGGTGTTACTGAGGCAGTGAAGTGTATTACGGGGTAGCCAGCACTTTTGCTTAAGATGGGAAAGACACATCAACTGGGCATTGAAGACCAGTCCCAAAAAGTGGTAAGGCTCCCCCATATCGAGTAATTTGTGGTTGAGGTAAAGTTCTGGTTGTGGACGAACAGTACAACATCTACAGAAGTGCATAACCCAAGTCTTGGCAACTGAAAGCAATGGGTGAGGGCCCATGACTGCCTTTTGAATGGTGCCCTGCAGTCAGCGTTCAATCAACAACCACACCAAAGGAGCAACAGTAAAAGCAAAAATAATCGGCATACAAAGAGGGTTATACTGAGGACTCCACAGCTGCTGCCACATCTGATGGCCACTACAGAGAGAGAGAGAGAGAGAGAGAGAGAGAGAGAGAGAGAGAGAGAGAGAGAGAGAGAGGGGGGGGGGGGGGGGGTGTTACTCAACACAGAGCCCTACGGGACACTGTTTTCTTATATATGGGATATGGTGGGTACTGTGGTAAGCACCAACTTGTATCTAGAAAGTACAGTGAGACAAGAAGTTCTGGACAAGAATTGAAAGCACACCCTGCAGACCCCACTCATGTAAGGTATCAAGGATGTGATATCACGTGCATTTGCAGGTCGAAGAAGACAACAATAATGTGTTGACATTTGGTCAAACTCATGGCAAACAAAGTTATCAGCACTAGAACGGCCTTAGCGAAAACCACCTTGGACTGGTGCCACAGGTCCCGAGACTCAAGCAGCCTACACAACCACCAGTTCACCATGTGTTCGAGTGTAAAGAACATTGGTGAGGCAAATTGGGTGATGCCTGTCCAGCTCTAGGTGGTGCTTACATGGTTTCAGCACTGGGATGATGATGCTTTCTTGCCACTGCGATAGGAACTCACTCTCACTTCATATATGGTTGAAGATAATAAGGAGATGACACTCACAATCCAGCGATAGGTGTTTTAGCATTTGGCTTTGGCTACAGTCTAGCCCTGGGGCTGTATCAGGGCAAATGACTAAGGAACTGAAGAATTCCCACTCACTGAATGGAGCATTACATGGCTCCAGGTGGTATGTAGTGAAGGATAAGTGCATTCGCTCCAACTGCTGTTTGAGGTCATAAAAGGAAGGTTGATAGTTCTCAAACACAGAGGCTGGAGCACAGTGCAGAGCAAACTGTTCAGTGACAGCATTTAGGTCTGTGAAGACAGCACTGTTCAAGGAAATACCACATGCACCTGCAGAGGACTGGTATCCGTAGAGGCATCTGATCATCAACCAATCCTGTGGAGGAAGGATCTGTGGTCCAATGGTTGAAACATGCCGTTCCCTGTAGTCTTGGTTCTGTCATTTTATTAGGTGACATATCCAGGCTTGGAGCTATTTAAAGGCAATGAGATGCATCACCAATCAAGCTGCTTATGGCATTGCAGAGCACACCTGTTATCTCTAATAGCCTTGGTGATTTCAGAGGTTCATCAAGGTACTGTTTTCTGATGGGATGATCTTGAAGAATAAATGATTGCTAAGTTGGCTGCTGATAGGATGGCTGCTGTTGTACTCTGGACAGCCACATCAATACCTCCATGTAGCAGGGAGCTAAGGACTACACTGGAGGTGAAATCATCACAGTTGGCATTGTTGAGAGCCATCCTGAGTGGGTGCCAAGGGGGGTGATGCTGAGGGAGGAGAGGGAGATAGGGAAGTGGTCACTATGACACAGGTCATCGTGGACACTCTAGTGGTCAGATGGGAGAAGACCAGGCCTGCAAATGGAAAGATCCATGGCCGAGTAAGAGACACTTCACCATCAGGAGGAAGATAAACATTACAGATGGTAGAATCCTAAGATGCCGTTACCCGAACAGCCTTAGCCTCCAAAGTTGTATCAGGAGGCACGAGTTCATTATCCACAACATATGTACCAGCTCCACCCAACACCCTATCACAGTCAGCACTATTCTCAAAATAGCCCTGGTATCTGTTGAGGTCAGGGATCCACATTGCTGGAAAATGTCCTGATGGGAAATGCAGTAGGGAGGTGCTTAAGAAATTTCATTTAGTCAGGTAGTGGAAAAAACTGCTACAATTCCACTGGAGAATCATGCTGTCGGTACATTGTGAGGTCGTGGAGGGACCAAGATGGTAGGCCCAGTGTCACTTGCTGCCACTGGTTGAGAGGTTATGGTATCAACACAAATAGGTTCCGAGACACATTGTCCGTTGCAATCTGACATCTCAGGAGCCACCAGGATCTCTGCTTCAACCACAGAAGCAGAACATGCAGAATCTGATGGCATGGGGGGCTCCTCTGAATTAGTTTCATGGACTGAGGAAGGTTGCAAAGTCATATAACCAGCAGCCTGTGGCTCCCTCAGCCATTGGCTGGTATCTAGTTGTAGAACAGCAGAAATATTGGAGGGGAGTATCCCAAGGGACTCCTTCCTGGTGTAAGAAGCCAAAGAAGGGCGATGCATCTCTGGCTGGGGAATCGGGATTGATGCCCCTGGCGGGTGGGGAGCCATTGCTCCTACAGTGTGTGTGTGGGAAGGAGCAGGAGAGCCCCCAACCAGCAAGGGGGCAGGCATGGTCGAGTAACACTTAGGCCTGTAGTACGAGGCATAATGGGCAAGAGTACTGTTGCCAGAGGGTGACGTCATAGCTGTAGCATACAGCATTGTCATGCTGCAGGAAGTAGACACTTGTAGTGTTTTTTTGGCCTCATGGTATGTTAGTCTGTCCTGAGTCTTATATTCCCGTATTTTTTTCTCTCTCTGAAAGATAGCGCAGTCTGATGAGGAGGGAGAATGTTGGTCTCCACAGTTGACACAGATGGGGGGAGGGGCACAAGCAACATTTGTGTGCAACAGTCATCCACAATCCTTACAGATTGGGCTGGCATTGCAACACGAAGATGTGTCCGAATTTCATGTGTTTGAAGCACCGCATCCGGAGGAGAGGGGGCGGGAGGCAGGAAATTTCACGTCACATCAGTATACCATCACCTCGACCTTTTCAGGCAACGAACTGCCTCAGAGGCCATGATGAAGGCCCCAGTAGCAAGCTTACTGTCCTTTGCCCCCTATTGATATGATGGACAAAGTGTACACCATGTCGCTCCAAGTTGGCATGCAGCTCATCATCAGACTGAAAGAGCAGCTCATGACTGAAAATGATGCCCTGAAACAGATTTAGACTATTATGGTGAGCAATAGTCACCGGAATGTCATCCGACTTGTGGCAAGTGACCAACACCTATGACTGGGTACAGGATGCTGTTTCAATCAGAATTAATCCACTCTATGTCTTAGAGATGGGTGCAAATTCTCCAAACATGTGCTCTTTTTTCTCTACAAAGAATAAATTAAGGTTCTTTGGCCAAAAAAGAATCCTCATCTGTTCCTGTACAAACCAGGTATTGGGGGGAGTATTTCTCTGCTTGTTGCTTAATCCTACATTCCTCCCATGACATAACCAGAGAAGGAAATAGTTTGGGGTTGTATCTGAAGAGACAGACGGGGCCATATTATCACCAGCATGAGAAAGTTTCATCTGTAAGGCATCTGCCATGGTGCCACCCACTCTGAACGGGGGCTCTCCAATGGGTGCCACCCAGCCTCTGGTGAGTAATCCATTGCTTGGAGTCCTGGTACCTGTCATGATGGGCAGGTACTCCTTGGCATAGGTAGGAAGTTTCCAGCTCAGGCACCAACAGTGTGATCCCTGAATGGTCAGGGAGCTACTTCCAGGCAAGTACTTGAGACGAACCCCCCCCCCCCCCCCCCCCACACACACACACACACATACAAAGGGATGGCTACCGTGTTGGTTCTGGGCATATTGTGTGCTATCCTATTAGAAAGGAAGGGTGCTAAGATGGGAAGGCACAAAGAAGTAACATACACCACACTGGGCGACCTTCCCTGCTTGATCTACACTTCTGAAAAATTTGGAAAAGTGATGGCAGATCAAACCCACAATGGGGACCTTGTATTGATTAATGTCAAGATGTAGACAGCAGTGGGAGTGCAAAGGAGAACCAAGGTCCTAAATCACATACCATGTCCAGCTGTGTCTGCACTAGAAACACCATCTGATGGAAAGGGAGAGGAGGACAGGAATGGTGGAAGTGTACACTTGCAGCACATTAATGCTGCAAAGGATGGTGCCCCATTGTAGCAAGCACATACTCACAAAAGAGTTGTGATCCCCCTGGGGTAATCAACTCCCCTGCCAAGTAAAACAGCCAGCAGACAAACAGACATTTGGAGGATAAAGAACAAAATGCAGGTATTTTTTTGTTGTAAGTGCCCTGGACATGTTGTGCACTACTGCAGAGAGAGAAAATGCATGTCTGACTACTATGATGCAAGACATAAACCATCACAACAGTCCTAATAGCACCAGTTGACTGCAGCCACTTATAGTCGACATGTGGGCGAAGCTAATCACTGCATTTGGATGTAGTCGTACACCAACATGCCCTAGCCATTCCCTGTTGCTGTACAGATGTACCAGACACTTACCTGGCTACCAAAGTCATGGAAACTAAGCGAGGTGACAACCTATGGTGGTGAAGCCACCACATATGAAATTACTCCATGGATAACAGGCACAAGATGCCAGGACATCATCATTGATGGGCTACTTGTGCGGACACTAGCTGAGTCAGACTTCCTTTTTCGGTAACATTAATTGCTTGTAGTCGTCAGCTAAAGGAAACTATGTTTTGTGATACAAAAGTGATTGTGCAGAATGTCACAAATGGAAAGTACATCTAGACGATGGAACAAGTACTGCCAAGAATAACCATCAATGACAGAATTTAGCCTTTGAATTTGTCATTTTAACAGAATGCAGTCGTCATAATGATATTCTCAGATGGGACTTCTTACAGGGATCACAAGCAGTCAAAGACTGTGACAGATCAGAGCTCCAGACTGACAAAGCTATTCCAACACATACACAGAACAAAGATTGCTATGTGCGCTTGCTTGCATCATTCAGGAGAAGCACCATGGTAGTAATGGGCATGGCTGTTGAAGGGCAGCAGAACAGAGGGGCAGACAAGGCACGAAGTAGACCTAGAAAACACGAGATAGGCAAAGTCATTGTCAGGAAACTGCAACGAGATGGGCATGACCCACACACAGAAGAAAGAGGCCCAGGAGGGTACCAGGGGACCAGGGCCAAGGGGGAATTATCTGCAGCAAGCAGAAAGAAAGGCAGAACAAAGGGCAACATGTCAGGAGGTGACACGCCTGGGCTCACAGAGTCAGAAAAGAAAAGAGCAACGACGTCACCATTAGACAAAGAAAGGGGGTCGAAGGAGTGGGTGGGAACCGTGGGCACAGAAAGCGATGCAGGTCTGAAGCAGGGTGGAGGTCGGGTAGGCTGGTGGCGTGCGAGCCGATGGCATGAGGTGTGTGGGCCAGTGGTGGACAGGTCAGTGGTGCTAGAGCTGGCCTTTCTGAAGCTGGGATGGGTGCATTGACCAGTGGCGAGGGCGGCAGTGGCACTGGAGCAGGCAGCATAGGAGCCAATGTTGTTGCAGGTGGAGGCATTGGAGTTGTGGGGGTGAAACTGATGGGGCCCTAGGCAGTGAAGCCAGTGGGTTTGATGGCATAGGAGCTAGTTCAGAGGAGGCTTCCAGGCTGAGGAGAATTGGCAGAGCCTAGAGAGACAGCAAGGTCAGAGAGGACAGTTGAACCAAAGAATGTGTCAGAACCAGAGAAGGCAGTGGAGGCCGAGGAAGCATTAGAGCAGGAGAGGGTATTGGAGTCCAAAGGTGAGTGAGAGCAAGGGGTAGACTGAAGTCTGAGGATAAGGCACTGGAGATGGTAGTGACAGAGGTGGAGCAGCTGCAGGCAGAGGAGGCAGAGACAGCCAGGAGAGAAGCACTGGGAAGTGCAGAGATGTGGAGAAGATGGTTCACTCCTGCAATGAATACAGGACACAAATCTGAACATTTTCGAGCTCTAGAGGAAATGGTGACAACTGTGCTGAGTTCTGAGCAGGGGTAAAGAGTTTGTGCATCGGCACAGGTGAGGTGCCATCGAAGAAGTTCAGTGGTGCACAGGTGGTGTTGCGTGAGGTGGAGAAGCTGTGCTGTCCTGTCTGTGGCACATGGGGGCATTATCACCAATTAGTGCTGAGTCAAGCAAGCAATGCCCTGGCTGAGACTTGCAATTGCAGACCCAGTAGCTGGGAAAATTACAGCAGTGAAGTTCTAGTATGTGAGGAGCCATGTGGATCACAATGATGCTTTAGAGACATGTCCATGAAACAAAAGTAGCACATGTAAGATCATTTCTCATAACCACTTTTATGTCTTGGTCTTTACAAGATGGCAGGGACAGCACATAATAAAGTTGTTCCACAGTTTACAATGAAAAAACACACACATAAACAGTTCATGCTCTGATGTGGAACAGAAAATAAGAGCCATTCTGATTGAATGATAGTTCTCACTATAGTCCAAATCGGTGTACAATCGATGTCTGGTTGATGTCCTAGACTGTGATCCAGCCAGTGTACGTGCAGAGTGGAGTCCTGTACCTCGCTGGATTGACATTCGGTTGGAGATCAGGGCAGTGCTGAAGGTGGCTGCTGATGAATGCTACAGATGGGGTTGGGTTGGGTTGTTTGGGGAAGGAGACCAGACAGTGAGGTCATCGGCCTCATCAGATTAGGGAAGGACGGGGAAGGAAGTCGGCTGTGCCCTTTCAGAGGAACCATCCCGGCATTTGCCTGGAGCGATTTAGGGAAATCACGGAAAACCTAAATCAGGATGGCAGGATGCGGGATTGAACCATAGTCCTTCTGAATGTGAGTCCAGTGTTGCTACTGACGGATTAGCTGCAAGAAGCAGCTGGAATTGATACCGGAGCAAGAGCAAATACTGCTAACTAGTGATCATGCAGTGTCTTCAGTATTTCCCTGAGGGTCACATCAGATCCAGAGATCCACTGATTCCCATTTGTTGAGTTCAGGAACATACCCAAGAGGAATGCCACTGCTGCAGCCGGGATTTGTACTAGATGCCCCAGAGGTAGTTTGTCACCTGCTTCCATTATTAGCATTTGTTACAGTGGCTCACACAGATAATTGGTGGTTGATCCCCAGAGCTGATACAGTGTTTTACCATGGGCCACTTGGTCTGTCTTTCTCCACACTGGATTTCAAAGAATATGAAAACTGTAAGTAGAATGACTGTCAATCGCCAACATTGTTCCTCGGTTAGACCACAGCCTATTGCCAATTTGGTAGTAGCTTCCTCCCTGCACTGTCTGTGGTGATAGTGGAGCATGATTCTTCACCAATGACACTAAGCTGTCCTTCCTGGACTGATTCAGATGCCTCCGTGCATTCGTATTTAGGGGTGAGTTGGGGCTGCTCGTGACACTTAGATATCCAAAATTCTTTTCAACCACCATCACTGGTATGCAGATTTCTTTTGTGTGTCTAAGAAGCTTTTTGCAGTCAACAAAAGCTTCACAGTTTTACTGAGCATCTTGACTGATGACTGAAACTTGTGTTATGGTCGTCTCTTCTCTCGAGGGTGCCTCTGTGCAAGTGCTGGTGACAGGGTGTTCACCAATCTTCCTACAGCACTCATCACTGCACCCGACCTCACTTGCTGCTCCCTCTAGCCATGAGCCCGACACTACTTCGGTCCTCCTGTCCCTTTGTAGCGATGATGCAGCCAGCCATGGACAGCCTGCCCTTCGAGGGTAGCGTACCTTGTCTACTGGTACTGAGGTCCCCACCTATGTTCCCTCCTGTGCTCCTACATGCATCACCATGCTCCTATATGCACTGCCATGCTCCAATGTGCATTACTGCGGGTGTCCACACATGTCCTTCAGCCAAAGTCCTCCAAAATATTAAAGTCCTGTCACTATTCCTCTGAGTGATGCCTACGTAGAGTCCAGAGATGGCCTACAATGTCTATGGAGCCTAAGTCCTAGAGACAATGGACGAACACTGCAGCTTGTAGACTCGGCAGTAAGTGGAAACTGAACATGACTTGGCTCTCTGAAGAGAACTGTCTACTGTATCTCAGTGCTCCAGTATTTAAGGTCACATTGACCAATCGCTATCCACACACGATGCCCATGGGATGGCACCTGCGGCCCCTTGCGGACCTCAGTATAGCTTAGTTTGTACCACCAACCCAAACAGCTGCTGTGCTACAACTGTTTCGAGTGCGGCTTATTGACCACAGTGAGATACTCACTGGAGTCGTGAGCACCATCACCACACGTTCTTCATGCTCAGGTTTTCCTCTTCCTTCAGTGACTTTTCTTCAAATGTTCTGGTCCATTTCTTCCTTGTGCATCACTGAAGTCACAGCCTACAACAGCTTCTTCTATCTGATGTGCCCTCTCCATGGGCCTCTTCCCTGTCCTCCAGCATCCTTGCTTGCTCATAACCGTTCACTTTTTGGTGCCTCTGTCACACCCACAGCCACCTCTCCACCTCCTGTTCATTTCCTCCTTCCCTCCACCCATCGACATCCGATGGCTTCACCATCTCTTTTTAAGGGGTAGGGGCTGAAGTATCTGGCCACTTGCCTGGCAACATACCACAACAGAACACACACGTGGCTGGCCAGTTTCCATACCCTCGGCATCCTCTGTAGCAATCCCAACTCTGACCAGACAAGCCACTCTGTGTATGCACCAGATGAAAACAGCAACATATACCACTGTGTACAAGTCAGAGGGTAACAGCAACATGCGTATCCCTCTGTGCACACGCCAGACTCCAGTGGGCTACACAAGTGGTATCAGCATTGCCTGCCAGTACCATGCACCATGACCTCGGCACTATAATCTGTCCACACACCACGCGAAGTGCATCCACATGATCCTCACAGACATCCTTCTTCTGGACTATTTAAGATGCTCCACAACTACTAACCAGCAGCATTCACTCCCATGCTGGCTTCAACACCAACTGCTCTTTGCGGCTCATCCATTGGTAGTGATTCTCAGCAGCAGTCTTCAGTGCCATCTTTATCTCTGACTGGATGTGACCCAGTGCTGCCCCAGACTTCAACCAACAAAACAACCTGCCTTTACTGACTGAACCAGACACCAACCCAGACATCAACCGGATAATCATCTAGGACATCAACCAGAAATTGACCAGACACTGATGAGGACACTGATTGTGACTAGTGAGAACTTGGTCATTCTACCGAAAGTGGCTCTTATTTTTTATTCTGCTGCAGGACCATGAACTGTTCATCTGTGTGTTGTCTTCGCCCCCTCATAAAGACCAAGCCATAAAAAAATGTGTCTGATGGCAAGAACAAGTGGACATTGTGCAGTACATGTACACTCCAAGAACTACTCAAAATTACTACGAAAAGTCATTATAAACTCAAGAAACAGGTACACTGTGTCAGAAATCAGTAGTTCCGAGAACAGACTTAAGGGCTAGATGGACTGTAGTGAAATGAGACATAAGACAAGCAGTCACAGGATAGGATAACATCTCTATTGCATCAAATGGAAGGGCTTTAAATGATCAGGATCACATGTATGAGATACGTCAAATAACCATTTTCTAATTATAGTAGACAATATAGGGACAAACAGTTCAAGAGAAAAATCACAGCAGTATATTGAAAACGCATTCTCATAAAATTCAATCAAGAGTGTATCACTTACTTCTCCTTCTGAAATTAAGAAAATTATATGTTCTTTCAAAAATAAAAGCCCATATGAATTTGATGGTGTTCCCAACAGAGATATCAATAACTACTGACCTATTTTACTGCTGACATCATTTTCCCAAATTTCTGAGAAGATGATGTATTCTAGAAGAGTATCTCACCTGAGGAACAATAACAACATCAAAAACCAAAGTTCGGATTTCAGAAGAGTTGCTCTACCGAGTATGCCATTGACACGTTCAACCACAAAATTTTACAACCATTAAATAACAAAACAGTGCCTATTGGTATTTTCTATGACACACAATATTCTCCTAGATAATTGAGGTTTCGTGGGACTGATGGTACAGCCAACCAATGGATAATGTCTCACCTTATTAAAAGAATGCAGAAAGTTGTATATTATTCTGACTGGGGAGAAATCACATATGGTATTCCCCAAGATTCAACTTAGGTCTGCTTTTGTTCCTCATATATATTAAACTTTTGCTACTTGAGAGAGAGTCTGCATGAAAAATGAGTGATCATAGAACAATGGAACTTTGTGAAAACATTTGTAAGGATATGTGGAAGAGAAATGACAAATAAACCAATGAAACAAACACATTTTAATTTCGACATGAGAGGGTTCAAATTTGGTGATCTTAGTAGCCACGAAACAATTGGTCAATTATTCAGTTTTCTCCAAATGTGTTACAGAGTAACCGAGTGACCTCATAAGCAATGTGAAGTGGAGCTCCACATGCATCAAAACAGCTGTGTCCACAGCACCTCTCTCTCACAGAGCATGGATTATGTGGTGAAGGAAATCAGAGTAATGTGTGCCATTCACACTGCATTTCCTTGGTCCTTGGAATCTGAATTCCTCAAAGAAAAATGGACCAATCATGAACTTTGCTGTGAAGCCACAAAACAACAGTGATGCATTCACTATGCAGGTGAATTTCATGAATATTCGTTGGTGGTGAAAATCCCAAAATGCAACAACTGTAAGTGTTCACTGCCCCAGTGAGGGTAAAGTATGTTTCATCAATACACAAAATTTTCCAAGGTCACATATTGTCAACTTCAGCCCATGAAAGAAATGTAAGAGCAACATTTAGTTGAATGTCTGCATCACACGCTAAAAGTTGGTGAATAATGAAGTTTGCACGGATACATGTCAAAACCGTTCGCAGCACTTTTCAAATGATGGCCAATGGAAATGTTCAGCTATCGTAACAGCTCCTGCTCTTCTTGAAGATTGCACATTCTCAGCACTCTCAGCCATGACAACAGTAACTTCTTAAACAATTTGCGGTGCAACTGTCCATCAGCTTCTCCCATGAGCACTTCCCAAATCGCCAGTTAATTCGAACTTCCGAATAATGTTCTTCAAACAGAGTGAAGGAGGAGGACTTCTCTGTATTCCTTTAATGAGTCAATACTCACAAAGAGCAGCAACACTACTGCTGTTGTTCTCATAAAACAGCTTTACAAGTTAAGCCCTGCTCACTTTGCCCAGATCCATGTTGATTGTCAGTAGCCGTAATATGCACTGACTTTTTGTGTTTCTACCCTACATTGTCATTCCAGTACCACTGCCTAATGGCAAATGATGACAATAGTACGACTACAAACACATTCCTGCAACGTACAATCTGAGCATCATTCCTATAAGGTTGGGTACCCATATGGTAAATAGTTTTCCGTCTGCACAGGCACACGTAGCGAAAGTTTAATTTTAACCAGCCCGTACAAGCAGAATAAGTTCTTTTTGCGGCTGAAACTAGTACTGTAATCAATCCAAGCACACATACAGCAACTGAATAAATGGTAAACAATGCAAAACATGTTCAGTTCTGCACATATAGAGGTATAACACCAATTATAAGTGTAACACTTGGTGAGGGAATAACAAATATGGTGGAAACTTCAAATTCTTAGTTGTCCATATTGATGAGTTTTTAAATAGGAAAAAGCACATTTTAGAACTCCTAAAACAACTTAGTTCAGCCACATTTGTACTTAAAATCACTGCAAATCTTGGGAAGAGACAAGTCAGTAAGCTGACATATTTTGCACATTTTCACTCAATAATGTTCTGGGGTAACTAATCATTAAGAAAGAAAGTCTTCATTGCTCAAAAATGTGCTGTAAGAACAATATCAAACAATGGAAAATCAAGGATGGAATGTAACAATATTCTGAGAAGGAAAGTTGCCATTCACCATATAGCGGAGATGCTGGGTCACAAAAAAAATCACACTTAAAGCTTTCGGCCAATGGCCTTTGTCAACAATAGACACACATACGTAAAAACATACACTCACTCATGCAAATGCAACTCACACACACGACTACAGTCTCAGGCAACTGTGGTTTCAGTTTACTGAGACTGCAGTCGCGTGTGTGAGTAGCGTTTTGTGTGTGTGTGTGTGTGTGTGTGTGTGTGTGTGTGTGTGTGTTGCTGACAAAGGCCATTGGCCGAAAGCTTTAAGTGTGAAAAGCTTTTTCTTGTGCCTATCTGCGACTCAGCATCTCCACTATATGGTGAGCAGCAATTTTCCTTCTCACTATACTGTAAGAACAATATGTGGCGCTTGACCATGATCATCTTGTAGACATCTGTTCAAGGAGATGGGCACTTTGACTACTGATTCACAGTATATTTATTTCATCATGAAGTTAGTTGTAAATAGTCCACTGCATTTCAAAACGAACAATGCTGTACACAACAATTACTACACCAGAAGAAAAAATGTCATTCTTTATGTCACATTGAGGTTGTCTTTAGCACAAAAAGGGGTGCATAATGCTGCAACCAAAATTTTGATCACTTACCCTGTGATATAAAATGTCTGACAGAAATCAACATAAATTTCAAAAACAAACTGAAACAGTTTCTCCTTGACAACTCCTTCTATTCCATAGAAGTATTTCTATTAATGTAATATGTAGAAGGTAGTGAGTAGGAATTAATAACTCACATCTGTATGTCGCTTTTTTCCTTAAAAAATCTTAAATGACAAGCGTGTAGCCATATTTACAAAATAATATCTGACGTGAAAGAAAAATGACTTGTTCCACATCATCATGATTTACTGTGCAAATGAACCCTGGAACGTGAAGCTAACTTACTTCAGTACAGTTTCTTCCATCCGAACAATGTGGTTATAAAACTACATCTATTGCATTTGTTGTATATACAGAAGAGTACTGCACACTTTTTAGAATGATATATAAGAATGTGAGGTCAACACACTGGTTATTTCTCTGCTATGTGTTTGGGAAATGGATGTAACCGTTCCTTTGAAACAAGTACATGCGGTCAACAGCAAACATAATAAGAGTCAATTTAGTGTAATGACAATTTAAGAATTCTGAGTGTATTAAATAATGGTTCATACTGTCACACCACAGGTCACAAGAATGCTGTGTTATTGGGTAAAAAGTGCCCAGTTATTTAACTGTTGACCTACAATGTCATACTACATGACAGCAAAGAATAAAAGCATACAAAGCAATCCAGTATATAGGAGTTGCTCATGGTGGACAATAAACTGATTGTAGAGGTAAATGTAGTGACAAGGGACTGACCCAGGGTCTGTTGTCAAAATCTAGGCACCCGCTACCATTCATGAGCTCAGCACTTAACGCCACAAAACTTTCATTTCAAGACATTTCGACGACACTTGTCAGGCCATGTATATGACTTCATCTGCAACAAGACCGGCCTCAGTGTGAATAAAAGCTGTTCATGCAGCCAGGCTGGGATGCTGACACAGCTGGGCTTTGAATTGGTGTATGCTGTGCATTGGCCAGTGCCGTGAGGCTGGCGAGGCTGCCACCCATTCCACTGCAGGCTGCTGTTACCACTGACAGTCGAACCAACGCCCTCCTAGTCACCGAGCTGTGAACACCTTGCATTGCCCATCAATCGCCTCAGCTGTGCAAGACTCAGCCACCACACCAGCAGTATAACAACATAAAGTTGCTACATTTGATGCAGTACGGGCTAGTATGCCAACCATGCAAGGCTTTGGCGCTACTGGGACAGTAGCTATTAGCATCTTCTTGACACCTCTTCTCGCTAGTGTGTGGCACAAGACCAACGTCTGAACATGCCTGCGAAACACGGACATCCATCTCAAACTACTGTATCTTTTTGGAATGATAAATAGTTTACATGCCCACCATCTGTCTTGCTGCAGCCACCTTCACCTTTAACAGATTTCCGTAGCCCTTGTCAACCCAACAAACCCACAATGCCCTGGTAGAAAAGACATTGCCATCCTTACAAACAATAAGAACAGCTCTTCCACCCCTCTGCAGTGGTCACTGCACCCAAACTGTGTCATAAGTGTATTCAATTTCTTCACACAGTTGTAAGTGTGATCCCTTATCTCACGTTACTATTGAAACCACAATGTGACATCAACAGAATATGTAAGGAGTTGATAGTACTGTGTTTTATTGTAACTGAGAATTAGCTCTGAAACTGGGAACCCAGTACCTCATTTACTTAGGTACATTATTTGTTTTTCATTCAGTTCCTCATCTGGATATGTAACAATCAAGTATATATGAACTGAATTAAATGCATTAAATACAAATACAGAGATGGGCGCCTGCATCAACTCGGCTGGGTGGTTGGTTGGTTTGTGGGATTGGAGGGACCAGACTACAAGGGCCATCGGTCCCTTTTTCCACGAACTTTAAACACCCACAAAGAATAAAAACAAACAACGGAGACGACAAGGGACGACACAAGACAAGAAAGACACAGACAGAGACCAGACAAAAGGAATTAAAATCACAAAGAGTGTGACAGTGGTTGGCCGACCATGAAAACAAAAAAGGAAAAGCCAACCACCAAGAAACACACTAATAACCACAATCTAAAACCGGAGGCCAAAGGCCAGACTCAACACAAAAAAGGACACAAACTATTAGATTGAGCGATAAAAACCTGCACGAATAAAACTCAAGACTATATCTGTCATAGCGGTGGTGTCCGATAAAAGTGCAGGGAGCGTATCAGGCAGTGCAAACATCTGCCTGAGCGTGGTTAAAAACAGACAGGCAAACAAGATGTGGACCACTGTCAACACTGATCCACAGCGACAGAGAGGTGGGTCCTCACGGCGCAAGAGATGACTGTGCGTCAGCCAGGTGTGGCCAATGCATAGCCGGGAGAGAACAACTGAGTCCTTGCGGGAGGCTTGCAAGAAGAAGCGCCAGACACCTGTAGTCGCCTTGCCTATGCAAAGTTTGTTGGGTGAAGGCAGGGTGTGCCATTCATCACCCCAGGCACCGAGTACCTTCTGCCGCAAAACTGACCAGAGATCACACTCCAAAATGTTATCTCCAAGGTCAATGCACCGACAGCCTGTTTCGCCAGCGTGTCAACATGTTCATTACCCGGGGTGCCAACATGACACGGGATCCACAGAAAAACGATGGAGCGGCCGCAACGGGCAACAGAATGGATGGACTCCTGGATAGCCACATCACCACACGAGAGTGAGGAAAACAGTGGTCGATAGCTCATAAACCGCTCAGGGAGTCACTACAGATAATGAAGGACTCACCTGAGCAGGGGCGGATATGCTCTAGGGCGCGAAAGATGGCGACCAGCTCTGCAGTGAAAACACTGCAGCCAGCTGGCAACGAGCGTTGTTCATAATGATTCCACAGAGTAAGAGCATAACCTATGCGACCAGCAACCATCAAACCATCGTCAGTACAGACCACATCAGAGTCTCAAAATGAGGCAAGTATAGAAAGAAAGCGGGGGCGGAGGGCCTCAGGAGGAACTGAGTCCTTCGGTCCCAGTGCCAGATCGAGCCGAAGGCATGGGCAGGGCACACACCACGGGAGTATACGTAGAGAGGCCTGGAAAAGAGGCGGAAGACGGAAAACCTCAAGCCAGAGAGAACTGCCCTGATGCGAACTGCAATCGTACACCCTGACGGGGCCGCCGTTCCGGAAGATGGACGACCAAGTTGGGGAACAGCAGATGGTAACTGGGATGTCCAGGCAAGCTACAAACTTGTGCAGCATAAGCGGCAAGCATTTGGTGGTGCCGGATCTGCAATGGAGGGACACCAGCCTCCACAAGGATGCTGTTGACAGGGCTTGTCCGGAAAGTTCCAGTGGCGAGTCGAATCCCGCTGTGAATGATGGGGTCAAGCAACCATAACGTGGAAGGTGATGCCGAACTGTAAGCCAGGCTACCATAATCTAGATGGGACTGAATTAAAGCCTGGTACAGCTGTAGAAGGGTAGACGGATCAGCACCCCAGTTGGTGTGACTCAAACAACGAAGAGCATTAAGATGCTGCCAGCACGTTTGTTTAAGCTGGTGAATATGAGGCAGCCAGGTCAACTGGGTATCAAAAACCAATCCCAAAAAGCGATGCGTCTCCACCACAGCAAGAGGTTCGCCATCAAGATAAAGCCATTGCTCAGGGTGAAAACTGCGACGCAGGCAGAAATGCATAATGCAGGTCTTGGCAGCCGAAAACTGGAAGCCATGTGCTACAGCCCAAGACTGCACCTTGCAGATAGCGCCCTGCAGCTACAATGCCATTGGAGCTATAGTATAGGCAGAAGTTGTCAGCATACAAGGAAGCTGAGACAGATGTTCCCACCGCTGCGGCGATCCCATAAATTGCAATTAAAAAGAGGCAGACACTTAAGACAGATCCTTGCGGTACCCGATTCTCCTGAACTCAGGAGGAACTATGGGAGGCCGCAACTTACACACGGAACGAGTGAAGCGACAGAAAATTTTCTATGAAAATCAGGAGCGGACCCTGAAGACCCCACCCTTGAAGCATGGAGAGGATGTGATGTTGCCATGTCGTATTGTACGCCTTCCCCATGTCAAAAAAGACGGTGACCAGATGCTGACAGCGGGCAAAGGGTGTATGGATGGCAGACTCCAGGCACACCAGATTATCGGCGGCAGAGCAGCCCTTACGGAACCCACCCTGAGACGGAGCCAGAAGGCCCCGAGACTCAAGTAGCCAACTCAACCTCCAGCTCACCACACATTCGAGCAACTTGCAAAGAAAGTTGGTGAGGCTAATGGGGCACTAGCTGTCCACCTCTGGGGGGTCTTGCCAGGTTTCAACACGGAGATTAGGATGCTTTCCTGCCATTGCGACGGGAACTCACCCTCAACCCCGATACGGTTGAAAAGGTCTAGGAGGCATCGCTGGCAGTCTACCAAGAGGTGTTTGAGCATCTGACAGTGGATGCGATCTGGCCCGGGAGCCGTATCAGGGGCAAGCAGCTAGGGCATTTTGGAATTCCCACTCACTGAATGGAGCATTGTACAATTCAGGGTGGCATGTGTGAAATGAAAGGCTCCAACGTTCCACCTGCTCCTTCAGGGAGCGGAAGGCCAGCGGGTTATTCGCAGAAGCAGAACTCTGAGCAAAATGCTCCGCTAAGTGGTTTGCAATTGTGTCGGAGTCAGTACAGATCGCTCCATTCAGTGAAAGCGCAGGTACACTGATGGGGGTCCGATAGCCATAGATTCTCCTAATCTTGGCCCAAACCTACAATGGAGAGGTATGGAGGCCAATGGTGGAGACATACCTTTCCCAGCACTCTGCTTGCATCGGCGAATGAGGCGGCAGGCTTGCACACGGAGCTGTTTAAAGGCGATGAGGTGTTCCAATGACGGATGCCACTTGTGATGCTGAAGGGCCTGCCTGCGATCTTTAATCACGTTCAGCGATTTCAGGCGACCACCAAGGCACAGTCCGCCACCAAGGGGACCCAGAAGAACAGGGAATGGCAGATTCTGCGGCAGTAACGATGCCGTTGGTGACCAAGTGAACCACCACATCAATGGTGTCATTGGAAGGAGGCTCAATAGTGGAAATGGAGGTGAACAAGTCCCAGTTAGCCTCATTCATAGCCCATCAACAGGGGCGCCCAGAAGAGTGACACTGTGGCAGTGAAATGTGTGAAAGCACCACTATTTAAAAAAGAAAAGTCGAGCTGTGCCAACACTTGCTCAATGACGCTGCCTCGGCCTGTTGCCACTGATCCACCCCACAGAGGGTTATGGGCATTGAAGTTGCCCAGTAACAGAAAAGGTGGCGGCAATTGGGCTATCAGCGTAGCCAGGACTTGCTGTGGGACATCACCATCCAGTGGAAGATAGAGACTACAGACAGTAACAGCCTGGGGCGTCCACACCCGAACAGTGACAGCCTCTAAAGGTGTTTGTACAGGGACACTCTCGCTGTAAAGAGAGTGAAGGAGGTAGAGGCGAACGTCACCAGATACCCTCTCATAAGCTGCCCGGTTCTTATAATAACCCTGATAGCCACGGAGGGCAGGGGTTCGCATCGCTGGAAACCAAGTTTCCTGAAGAGCAACGCAGAGAAAAGGGTGAAGGCTGAGATGTTGTCAAAGTTCAGCAAGATGGTGGAAAAAACCACTGCAGTTCCACTGGAGGATGACACAGTCCATGGCTGAGAAAGGTGTGAAGGGACTGAGGAGGCAGATTATGCCACTGGGTCACCTGCTGGCACCAATTGAGTACCTGTGCGACTGACATCCATTGTGTCTGAGGGTCCGGCGAGATCTAGGTCCTCAGCGGATGCCAGAATCTCCACCTCGTCCTCAGAGGTGTAGGGAGCGGTGGGATGGGTGCCACTGCAAGGTCTGGATTCTTGGGTGCCTTCTTCTTTTTCTGTTTTTCTCGCTGTGCCTTCGGTGATTCTGGCTGGGAGGGCTTCACCGGGTCTGTCTCAGGAACAGACGAGGACTGTGAAGCCCTACAACCAGTGAGCTGTCGTTGCTTCAGCCACTGGCAGGTGTCCGCTTTTCCACTGGTCAGAACCTGGGAAGGGAGGGACCCAAGGGACCCCTTTCTGGCTAGAGGCGCCAAAGAAGACTTATGCTTCTCCGGCTGGGAAGTGGGGACTGATGCCCCTGATGGTTGGGGAGGTGTTGCTCCTGAAGTAGGTGGAGCAGGAGTAGCAGGGAGTGAAGTGCCTCCCCACCATCAAGGCGGCAGGTGGAGTCTGACGAATCAGAGAGACAACTGTATGCGACAAAACAGGAGAAGGTAGAACCGCTGTCGCAGTGGCGGCATAGGTAGATGTCATAGGCACAGGAAGGAGTCTCTCATACTTCCGCTTAGCCTCAGTGTCTAGGTCAGGCAGTCCAGGGCCTTATATACCATTATCTTTTGTTCTTTCTGTACAATCCTACAGTCCGGCGAGCAAGGGGAATGGTGTTCTCCACAGTTAACACAGATGGGAGGGGGGCACACGGAGTATCGGGATGTGAAGGACGTCCACAATCTTGACACCTGACTACGGAAGTACATCGGAATGACATATGCCCAAACTTCCAGCATTTAAAACACCGCATCGGAGGAGGGATATATGGCTTCACATCACAGCAGTAAACCATCACCTTGACCTTTCCGGGTAAGGCGTCACACTCAAAGGCCAAGATGAGGGCACCTGTGGCTACATGATTACCCCTCGGACCCTGATGGACGCGCCGGATGAAATGAACACCTCGTCATTCTAGGTTTGCGCGCAGTTCATCATCTGACTGCAAAAGAAGATCCTGTGGAATATAATACCCTGGACCATGTTTAAACCCTTATGGGGCTAGATGGTAACTGAAACATCCCCCAACCTGTCACAAGCGAGTAACCTTCATGATTGGGCAGAGGATGCTGTTTTGATCAAAACTGACCCAGAGCACATTTTGGACAAGCCCTCCACCTCCCCAAACTTGTCCTCCAAATGCTCCACAAAAAACTGAGGCTTTGTCGACATAAATGATTCGCCATCAACTCACGTACAGACGAGGTACTGGGGTGAATAACCTTCGCTGCCTTCTTTAGCCATGCATTCCTCCCATGGAGTGGCCAGGGAGGGGAATGATCTCGGATCATATTTCCTGCCATTGAGGTTAGACCTCGATCGCTTAGAGACTGCTGGTGGAGGCCCACGCTTCATTGAGGGTCATCCGCCCTGATGCCACCCACTCCGACCAGGGGCTCTCCCCAGGATTGCCACCCAGCCACAGCAAAGACCACTTGGCAGGATGGCCTTTGCCAGGAGTCCTGATGCCCCAGGCAGAAGGACATCTACCCCTCAGCATACATTGGGAGGTAGCAGCTCAGGTATCAGCAGTGCGATCCCTGTGTAGTTAGGGGGCTACCACCAAGAGGGTACATGACGACCCCACCACAATGGACTGGCTACGGTGCTGGATTTCAGGTGTCAAAAATCCATTTGTATCATGAGGGCGAAGATGGAAGTGCACAATGGAGAGCATGTATGCTACCTGGAACACACTGCAGCCAAAGTGGCCGGAAGCTCGGTGTAAGCCCAACTCCATGACAATATCGAGTGTGCCAGATCTTAGGGCAAGATGGATTTATGATGCACCACATAAGGTATCCTTCCTCATATGGTATGCACTAACAGAAAATTTTGAAAAGTAGAGGTCAAACCCTTTAGGGGACCATCATATTAAGGCCAAGACGTTTGAGACTCTTTTTAGGCACCTCTTACGACAGGCAGGAATATGGCGGGCCTATTCTTACCCCTGGACCCGCAGGGGGACCTGCATCAACTACACAAATATTTGTAATATAGCTCGGATAAGTTTATGCTGATGTTCATATGGTAGGAAAAAATATTTCTGTTTACCAAATGTGAAGAGAAACAGATTGTTAGTAACTTCAGCACACAACTAAAAGCATTTATCTGTGAAGTTGCAAAAATGTGATGAGCAAGTTGAGGGATGGAAAATGTGGTTTGGTAACTGTGTTAGAAAGGCACTATGAAGACACAGAGAGCTTCATCACAGACTGAAACAAAGCTGTAACTTTACAGTCCGACATTTTCCCAGTGTGTTTCTAACTTGTAAAACTCTCAGGTGTCTAGCCAGGCTACTGAGATCAGTGGAGTGGTGAATTACCTAAGGCAAAGGTTACCTTAAATTGGTGAAAAATAGGACGCACTGGACAGTACACTTCTATGTTGCTCACCAGTGAGAGATGAAGAAAGACTTACCACGGACCTCACTTCATCCAGTCCAAACATTCCCCTCTTTAAGATAACGCCATCTGCCTTACTCGCATCCTATTGGCAAGGAGTATTCTTGTCTAGCTTTTTGACGCACTCATATCCTGCCAATGGCATCATATACAGCATCATTCCGGCAGGTTATTGCAGCCTTTAGGCTGAAGAATGGTCTGAAGCAGCTCTCCACACTGATCTATCCTGTGTAAGCATCTTCATACCCAAATAACTACTGCAATCAATATCCACATGAACTTGTTAACTGTAGTCATGCCTTGGTCTACCACCCCTGCCACTTCCTTTCATTACCGAGCGAGGTGGCGCAGTGGTTAGACACTGGACTCACATTCGGGTGGACAACGGTTCAATCCCGCGTCCGGCCATCCTGATTTAGGTTTTCCGTGATTTCCCTAAATTGCTCCAGGCAAATGCCGGGATGGTTCCTTTCAAAGGGCACGGCCGACTTCCTTCCCCATCCTTCCCTAATCCGATGACCTCGCTGTCTGGTCTCCTTCCCCAAAAACAACCCAACAACTTCCCTTCATTACCAAATTAACTTTTCCCCCCCCCCTCCGGATGAATCTTCAAAACTTAACCCCTTCACTTACTCAAATTGTACCATACAGCTCTTTTTTGCCCATTTTGATGCATTACATCTTCAATGCTAAGAAACCAACCAACCTGCATAATGTCCCGCATTGGTCTACAACACTACACCTGAAAAGCGTCTATCCACTTTTTATGTTTACTGTTTATCAATTTCCAAATAATGCTACACTCCAAACGAATACTGTACGAAGTCTTACAGTATTCATTTGGAGTGTAACATACACACCTAGCTGAGTATCTAGTATTGCCCACCAGGTATGCATTTATTCCAATCCTTTACTAATCCATCCTCTCCAACTCTTTATCTCTGCCCACCTCCTACCCCCTCTAACCGTCCATATCCTCATTCCACTGTTTCAGTCCATCTGTGTTCCTCGCCCTCTGTACATCTCCTCCTTCCCTTGTCTCTACCCATCTACTCTCCTTCTATCACCTCCTCACCCCCTCTCTTTTGTCACTCTTCTCCCTCTCTTTGTGCATCCCCCCCCCCTCTCTGTCCATTTCCTCTTCCCCACTTCTCACTACATGGTGTCACCCCTCTCCCAATATGAGGTTGCTGGTCCTTGCCCTTACAGTATTTCTTTCCTGACATTAAGTAGTGGGGTTTAGGAGCAGATTTTCACCCAAGGCTTTGCCTGCATATGCACATATCACATGTATGTCACATACATTTAACATATTTGTACAAATAGTTAACCTGTATCTCTAGCAAATTTTGTCCTGCAGTTTTGTTTTCACACAGCTTAAGGTTTGTAACGTCATACATCCTGAACTAATGCACAATGATATAATCTGGTTGGTACATTTAGCGGCAAATCGGGACACTGTCTGCAAAATGTTTTGGGAATAGAGTAAGTAGCAAAGAAGTCATAAATTTAAAAATCATGCATTAAGTTGCAGTTTTTCACATAGGGCTATCTCTTTGTTTATGATGTCATGTCTCTGGAACTTTGGGTCGTACAATGACATAATTTTGCAGCTGCATTCAGAGGTTCTTTGAACACTGTCTGCAAAATGTGTCTTGAATACAGTTAGTACAAAAGAAAAATAAATGAAAACATCATGTCTTGATAAATTTTCTTTCCTTTCAATATTTTGTGGGAACTGTCAGTGAGAAATAGCTTCATAAAGGTTTAAAATTATGTGTAAAAAATTGCTCCAAGTCACTTAAGTGCTTTCATTCTCAAATACTGGATGAACAAATTCTGGATTTTGCATGTCGTGGGTTACACTCCTTTTTCACCCTTATCCCAATGCTTTGATAGGTGGGTGGTTCTTACCGCAACAGCGATTCTTTCCAGAAAGTAAGTGATATGTGTACCAAGTTTGGTTGAAAGCACTCCTGTGGTTTAAGAGTTGTGGCAAAACACACACACACACACACACACACACACACACACACACACACACAAACGGTCCATTTTTATAATATTTATGGATTCATGAGGAAATCTGCTTGCAGACTAGATTTCCCACACACTTCCAACCAATTGCCCCATCATGCCCAAGAGCCAAGAACTATATGCAAATGAGCCCCCCCCCCTAAAAAAAAGTAAACCAATATCATCCTGAAGTAGTGCATCTGAACTGAGAGAGAGAGATATTGGGGGGGGGGGGGGGGGTCAAAAGGAAAAACAAGAAGGAAGAATAGGCCTAGGGCCTAATGCTCCACTGATGACAAGTTCATTAGAGATGGATGACAAGCACAGATTGATGGAAGGTGGGGAAGGAAATTGGCCATTCCCTTTAGCAGGAACCACCCAGAAACTGGCTTAAGTATTTGAAGGAAATAGAAAATCTGCTTCTGAGAGATGAGAATACAGCAAGGAGTAAAATGAATGGCCATGCCTTAAGACTATAATGCATGGGGGAAGTCTGAAGGATGCTTTTACACAGCAGTGGATATCAGACAGCAGCTGATTATGTTTTGTAACATTTTTTATCCGTGCTACTGTCTTCCTCAACTGACATGGCCTATTATCTATGTCACTGAGTTCTATCATTATTCTGGCAATATCTTCAAATTTTACTTAATTTATTATTGAAGTATTGAGGTTCTTGGCATCTCTCAAAATCACCAAGGGCTATAAGATATAGTTTGCGATTAACTTAGAAAAATGTATTTTATTGCATTCAAATTCCAAAAGTCTTTTTTTTTTCATCTGCTCAGTTACATACTGTACATAGCCATTACAATGTGTACCCAGGAGTTCAAATGGTCCATAGTTCCTAATCACTCCAAGTGACTATTCATCCCCTTATATGAGTGTCTTGCAAGTCAGACTGGCACGCAGTGAGCCCTGGTATAATTCCCGAGCAGATTTTCTCCGATCAAGGACTGGGTGTTCTGTTGTCCTCATCACCATTGCATCATCATTGACACACAAGTCGTCCAATGTGGCATCAACTGAAAAGACTTGCAACTCGGTGGCCAAACTTCCCCAGGTGGGGACTCCCAGCCATGAATGCCATACAATCATTTCATTTTTTCACTTTAGGTTACTGCCATAATGAGCAGAATTAATAGTAATCTGACACAAGCATCTTAGTAGTGACACTGTAATAACTCTTGTTGTTCTTTCAGTTATTAGGCTATTTCTTTTAAAAAAACAATGATGTGTATAATAAACATTTAACAATTTTACTCTAATGCTATCAGGTCACTCCATAAAATAGCAATTCTGCTAATTATGTATGAATGTGTGTATGTATAAGAGAGCAAGAGGGCCCTGATCTTCCCAGGTAAATAAATATTTTTTTCTAATTTCTTCTTCCGTAAACATCACATATCTAACTATGTCATTTTAGACTTTGTTGGAAACTTTACTTTAAATGTGTATTTTCTTGTGCTCCATATCACGCAAACAAGCCTTGATAGTCCAGTGCCAGATTAAACATTATGACCACCGAGTAAAGACTCTACATAACGTACTCATAATCTGTCTTTTCCAAGAGCTGTAGGCCCTAATATATACATATGTTATGAGAAAAGTGACAAATTTTAGTTTACTATTTTGTGAAAAAGTGACCTAAAATATGTCAGCGAAGAATAAAAAACTCATTCGTCGATAGTAAATCATATTTTAAATAGTAAGAACACTCACAATAAATGTAAACATAAAAATTCTTATAAGATTATCCAGATGTTCTGTGTTCTGGCACGACAATAAGAACTAAATTCACTTGTGGATTATCTTGCAATGTTTGACAACAAGACTTACATTTAGGCCTTCAAACATAACAACAGGGAACCAGTTCTCCAGGTTTTTGACGCACAAGCATAACGAATCATCACTGTTCGTAGCCATCGTAACAACACATAAATTCAGTATCAATCACTTAACGACGCTATTACACCAGCCACCCACACTCACAACTACAACCACTTCTTGTTTTCACATCAAAAGGGCGTAACATGTCAAAGTCCCCATTACAAAGATATATTCTGTAGCTGCTGTCTTTAACTAAGCTTCCATAGGCAATGAAAACTTTCATATGCATTCCTCCCCCCTTGTGCCGTCCAATTGGTCCACACATACATCATACAGTCAGAAAGGCTAAAAACAGTTTAGCTTAGTCTCACGTGATTTCCCCACTACCGCCCAACAGCTTCAACGTATGGTGGTTTCTCCATTTCTGAATCTACTTTCTACTAGCATGGTGCCCAACACAAAAAGTACTACTGTCACCTCTGCGAAAAGTGTCAGTGTGCTAATCAAGAAGTCATAGCACGTGGGACTGTGATGTCGTTCGTACAGCCTAGTTTACACGATGACATTGGGTTGCGCCACTCGTTGCGTGGAATGAGTTGCACGCAAATGGCTTCATGGTATACACTTAAGTTTCGTCGTTTTGTGGGTTCCCGAGTCGTGTCTAAAATGAAAGTTTTGGCAGGTGCACCTTGCGCGAGTTGTGGTGGAGTTAAAGCTTGTTGCGTGAAATCGCTGCATAAGAAAAAAAATAAGAAACGTGTTTCGATTCGTGACTGGATGAAGAAAAGACACCAGCTCGGTTGCTCGGCGTTCTTGCTGAAATAAATTCTAATGGAAGTCCCAAGAAGTTATTTTAATTATCTTAGAATGTCACCAGAACTGTTCACGTTTCTCCTAAATAGAGTTAATTTTGCTATAAGGAATAAAGATACTGTAATGCATGACGCACTTCGCCAGAACTGAAATTACATATCACATTGCGTGCATTACAATTGAGAACACTCGACATGCTGTAAGATGCGGTTTTAGTTGGCGATGGCATTTTTTTCATTAACACCAATAATTATTAACATTAACAGTAATAATTATTAACATTAACAGCAGTAATTATTCGAACAGGCCGCATTAAGAAGAGAATGGTTTGCAAACTACTGTCTTGAAGGTAGATCTGATAGTGGCAATATTTCAAAATTCAAACATACGTGAATGTTGAGCACTGCTGCGACGTTTTAAATAGATGAATATTGAATAACGAATGCAGCTTCTTGATTTGTGTAGCCTTCCCTCCTGTCAACTATATTCCTTAAAAAAAAAAAGAGTTGGCCAACTCGAACGATGGGATTTTAGACTTACAGACGACAGCATTTCCCCAGGTAGAATTACATTTGGTTGTATTTTTCTTAATTATGTTGTATATGTGCTTCTAATTCAATAAATTTTGCCCTGCAGCTCAGATATATTCAAACTTGATGTGTTCTGATCGCACGTGAAGGTCTCATGAGCAGCAATATATTGCTTATTTTTGTAATCAGCATCAATGAAATCCCCACAAACACCTATGCAAAGCATAGATATCCAAAAAGCGAACATTGTACTCCGTTCCTCACTGCATATTTCAATTTGTCTCACTCTACGAACACACATAACCTCAAAACTCATGCTACAAGTATCGCCAAAGTTGGATCATACCGAAAGTGTCTAGTTTCACCGAAGAGCTGGGAAAACGAGCGGCGCTCATGCGCAGTGGCCGGTAGCGCAGTTGACTGCAACCTAGTGTCATCGTGTAAGCTAGGCTTACGTCTGGGTGCGATCGGTCACTAATACGATTCCATCTAGACGATAGTAGACAGAAAAACGATTAAAGGTTGATGGTTTTAAGGGCAGAGAGAAAAAAAATGCCACGGCAAGCGCCATAGGAAAAAAACCTGTGCGACAGTCGGGACGCGTAGTAGAGCTGCTGGCAGATTAATGCCAGTAGCGACAGTTCGTGTGCGGGTGCTCGGATGTGTTAGTGGAGGGGTGTTACCGTTGTAGCTGGACACCGACGATATCTCCTGGAGTGTCAGCGTACCAGTAAAGGTCTTAAGTAGTTTGTTTTTGTTTGTGAACTGTTGACATTAAGCCAGGTTCCCACAGACACCAAATACTTACTTATGTATCCCACCAACACTACCCTTACATACAAGTTAGCGCTTCCACGTGCCGAAATTGGAAACACTACTTACTTGACTTTCAAGAAGGTGACAAGTGAAGTTATTCATACCGTAGTTAAGGGGCTCCGGAAAGGCTCAAAATCATGAAAAGTTCAATTTTTACTTTTTTGTGTTTTCTGAATCTGCAGACTATTACGTTTTAATAGATATATAATTTATTCAATTCCGAAGACTACAACTATTTTTAAATTTTTTGAAATGTGTTCTCCATGGGCGTGACCCACTGTGGCGCTGTTAAACTGCTGTCAAATGGTGTTATTATTAACGTCCGTGTTCATCAGGTACATTTTAGTGATGTGAGATAAAGTATGTGTTGTGGCCAACGAGTTAAAATTTCATAGAGTGGCTATAGGTCCGCCATGTTTGAAGCAAATTGAAGTTCTGGCCGCCATGTTTTCTTTAGTCAAGGCATTCGTCTGCTGTGTCCCGCCCCCTTGTAACTGCGTTTGACTTATTTGAAATAGCCCATACTAGCTTTATTTTTTCTAAAACAAGCAATAGACAGCAGTGATTTCAGTGTACACTGACAGCAAAAAGGGATGTTTTTGTCGAAATATGGCTAAACTTTTCGATGTAGATAACACTACAAGACAACGCAAATAAGTCTGTCCATCCACTAAAACGTTACTTGTTGCCCATAAATTAATGCAATTAGAGCAGGTACCACCAGAATATTACGGTGAAACTTCTAAACATGCTGTGGTTAACTATTAGAAACAGTAACGGGCGCAGAAATGCGATATTTTTGTCGCTATTTCAAAGTAAACAGTCAAAGCCTCAAAAACCAGTACACTGTGAACGAGAATTCATTTGAAATATGTGTTACAAGTAGTTAACACAAGCATAGTAATTCAATAACAAAGTCGAAGCGTTCTTGGGTGGGGTAATTTCACAAATTTTCGTAAGTAGCTGTATGCCTTGGCAGAATAAAAGTGTAGGGTTAGGGCAAATTTCCTTATTTGCTGAGAATAATGGCATACTTTAGCACTGCACTGAAGTTCCAATAGCTCCTTCAACAAACCAACTACATGTTCACTGTTTAACATAGAAACTGAACTACATAGCCTTCTTCTCAAACCAGCAACTAAAGTCTGTAACTGCACTATTCTTCTTTTGTGTCGTACACTAAGTTGCTTCATTTGCTTTATCCGCTTCTTTAGTCGCACATTCTCTGGTTGTACTCCGTTATATTGTGTTTTCAACTTCTTAGGGCTTGGTAGACAGTAATTGTGGTCAGCAGAAACAGATGTGGGTCCGACAGGCACTGAAAGAATGTAGTTACATCATAAGTTTATAACAGAGTTACACCATAAGATTACACTGGTCAACATTCATTTTCTTGCCAAGGATATTTGAGTGGCTTTAGGATGGGTTAGTGGTGCTGAGTACGAATATAGCAACCATTTATGCAGTTTGGCTCTAGTTTTTGAGATAATGCATGATTTATTCAAAAAATTAGAAAAAATTGCTAATACTGAACTCGAGCGCTACAAACTACAATGAAAAAAGAAAATAATCTTTATAAATAGCTTCTATGAAAACCTGATAGGCATTTGTCCACGTATAAAACATAATTGAAAAGTTTCTCTATAAGTATATCATTTTCCGTCCATGACGAACCGCTTCCTGCACGCTTTCCTTTTATAGGTCTCTTCAGAACAGTCACGTTGCAGATTCCAGCAATAATCTGCCATCATATGCCTGTCCCATCTTCCTTTATATCTTTCCTCTATTCCTTTCATATCTTGATGGAACCGCTCTCCTTTTTCCTCACTGAAATCACCTAGATTACGAGGAAATCGATCCAAGTGGCTGTGAAGGAAGTGCAATTTTATGCTCATGTTAGCTCCTAAGTTTTGAAAGTTAGTGAGCATGTTTTTGACCGGTTCCTCGTAATTGGGAGCTTTATGATTGCCCAAAAAACATTTTACAACAGCGACAAATCTGTTCCAGGCCGATGCTTCAGTGACAGTCATGACACTTGTAAAATTGGTATCGTTGATGAGCCTGCGAATTTGAGGACCATCAAATATTCCTGCCTTAAGTTTTTCACTACTGAGTCCAGGGAACGTATTGCAGATGTATGTGAAGCAATTACCATTTCTGTCTAAAGCTTTGGTGAATTGCTTCATTAGTCCTAACTTAATATGTAATGGTGGAAGAACAATCTTGTCCCTACTAACCAGAGGTTCATTAATGATGTTTGCTTCACCAACAGCCATATGTTCCCTTGGAGGCCATGTTTTCTGCTTCCAATGTTCGTGCTTTGCCCTACTATCCCACATGCAGATAAAACATGGGTGCTTTGTGTATCCACTTTGTTGTCCAAGCAAGAAGTTCACCATTTTCAAATCAACACAAATCAACCACTGGTGCTGCATATACTGAATTTTCTGCAGAACCATCTTGATGTTAGCATATGCTTCACAAAGTTTTGTTGAGTGGGCAATTGGAATAGATGCATAACGATTGCCATTGTGTAGGAGAACACATTTTAAACTTCTAGTGGAACTGTCTATGAAGAGACGCCAGTCCTCTGGTCTATATTCCAGCAGCCCCAATTCAAGTAAAAGTCCAGGTATATTGCTGCAATACACTATAACCTCTTCTTGGTTGAAGTATGGAAGAAGGTTTTCTTCTCTCGTCCGGTAAGCTGTTATTTTAACACTTGGATGAAGACAGTTCTTTTCCTTAAGCCTGGATGCTAAGAGTTCTGATGCTTGCTTTGAAAGATTGAGTTCTCGTATCAAGTCACTGAGCTCCTTCTGGTCGAACTGCTGAGGTTTTGTCTCACGTCCTTCGTATTCCGAACCACTACTTGTACATTCCTCGCCGTGCACATCGTCAACTGATGATATTAGCGTGGGTAATGTTGTGAAGGTTGGTACAGGAACATCGTTGCTGTGCACCACCGGTCTTCTTGCTGACTCCAAATCAGGATATTCCCACTTTCGTTTTTTGAACCTATTAAAACCTTTCACATTAACAATGCAAAAATAGCAATCATCTGTATGGTTCTTCTGCTCTCGCCATACCATAGGCACTCCGAAGTTTAAGCTTTTCCTTTTTAGTTTTGTCCACTGCCGTAAGCACTCCACACAGCATTTACAAACTTTATGGGGTGCCCACACCTTGTCTTGATCTCCAAGTTTAATTCCGAAATATGCCAGATACGCTTCCTTCACAAAAGGAGTGATATTCTTCCTGTTCTTTTGAAGAACGTATTCACCACAAATGTAGCAGAACTCATCTGGATGGTTCACGCAAAGACGGCGTGAAGAACTCATGTTTTCCTAAAACAAAATTGCACAAATACTACATATTATGCAGAACTTTCTTGTATTTGCATGTCAATCACATCCAACAAACATCATTAATTGTTTTGTGTGAAATGAATACTCACCTCTTATTTGTTACGTCACGAAGAAAATGTTCTATCTCCTTGAAGCTGCATTGCACATGTGTGTGACTTTCGACCATCGCCATTTTTCTTGTTTACACTGAACGCTACCTATCGGCTGTTGCGGGGATTACCTCGGCCAACAAATGAATGTCGAGTACCGCCGAATTCAAATCTGCACAACCCTCAATATCTTCAACACACGCACCGCACAACAGGACTGAACACATGCTGACAGTGTGATGTTTGCATGATGTAATCCTCAACCACACAGATGCACTCCCTGAGCACAATTGTTTAATAAAGATAGTACAATATCACTAATTAAAAAACAGGTAGCAAATACATTACACCATATATGGACCCTGCAGTCGATATTATCCACATGAAACTCTCATTTCCACAAATAACCTATATCTCAAAAACCAGAGCCAATTTGGAAAAAGTACAGATATACTCGGAATGAGTATCATAACAATATCCCATTTTCGTTCAAACTTCCCTGGCAACGAAAAAAAAAATTTATTTTGTAGAGCTGTGTTATAATAGAAAGTATGTAATTCAAAGTAATAAGAACATGGAGTAAAATTAAATTATTGACTTACTTTGTTCTAATGATGTCACTGTAATAGCACTATCTTGCAAATTGTCAAAAGATCGCTTTCTGGGTTGTGGTCGTAATACTTTATCTTGCTTTTGTAAATGTGGTGGAAAGTTAAAGATAGTAGGTACTGGTTTTGACAAAAGGCGCCTCTGGACATTTGTGTGGTACATATATTTCTCTTCAAAATGAGCTGAACAGAGGTACCTGGCTGTAGTAGGAAACCAGTTTTCTCGCTTCATATTTATAACCCATCTTTTTGTAATTTCCTTATCTTTTAAAGGAAATCTGTAATCAACGATAAATAAATTACTTCCTGCATTTGTCTTAAGCATAATTACAGTTCCAATGCAAATGACTCTTTAATAAACATTAAAAAACGTGTGTCGTATTTCGGTACTAATATACTTACTTATAATATGAAATATCTGTTGTTTTATCGCTGCGATTTGTGCAGTTGAACGCTGAACACACTGCAGGCATGTTTACTTTATATTTTGTAACAAAAAAGTCAACTAGAAAAGTTATATATTGCAGTAATATAACAACAGCTGACACACTTCCAGCACAAACAACAGTAACGCCTTCCTAATGTTCTGACTAAGGAGAACATGGCGGCCGAGTTAGCGTTGGTTGCCGCTAGGAGCGCTGTAACTAGTATCTCAGCCACTCTATGAAATTTTAACTCGTTGGTTGTGGCTAACCTGTGATGGTTCAATATATATCGCTGGTGTGATTGTCGATTGTTTCATGTTTATTTACTCTTTCGTTATCTCGAAAATATTCGTAATTAATTCTGTTTCTTGTGTCTCTGTTTGTTGAAATATAATAATGAGTAAAAGTAAAGTTATTAGAAATCCTCTGAAGGCTTTTAATAAAAGGAGAAATGTTGGAAAGCCAAAGGTATGTATTATTACTGTAAACAATAAAGACGATAACCAAGTGAGTGAACCTAACCTCTCAAGTACACCTGCCCATAGCAGTCAAAGTGGGAAAGAAAATACTTCACAGAAGAAGCTTGGTTCAATGAGTGAAAACTATGAATGTTTTATGGGCGAATCGGATGTGAATGAAATATTTGATATGTAAATATAACAAAGGATTGCTAACTGGTGAAGTGTACACTCATAAGCATAGTCTGCCTCATGCAATAATGGAGGTGATAAAACCTATTTTCAGAGACTTAGCAGCATCTGAACTGTTGAAAAAGTGTGTTCACGGAAAAACTCAAAACCCCAATGAAAGTGTAAATAGTGTTATATGGTCGAGAATCCCCAAGACTGTATTTGTTGGAATAGAAACACTTCACTTTGGTGTGTATGATGCTGTTGCGACTTTCAATGATGGCAACATTGTAAGGTGCAAGGTATTTAGAAATATGGGAATGAAGATAGGTTCTAACATGGTACGAGCGATGCTTGCTTTAGACAAGGAACGTCTTCGGGCTGCAGACAGGGCTGTAAAGAGTCTAGAAATACAAGCAAGAGTAAACAGGAGGAGGAACAAGAGGAAGCTGGAGGAGGAGTTTGCAGAGGATGAAGATAATCCATCCTATGGACCTGGAATGCACTAAAAAGTTAATCCAATCTTTGTCGCTCGATTCCCAAAACTTTTATTTTCTCATACTAATTACATGTCTTCTAAGGATCTTCCAAACATATTTGTTTCAAACTTTCAGTAAATGTTGCACAGTACCTTCTGCATAATTTAACACAGCCTTTTTCCAAAAAACTGTATATTTTTGAGTATATAAATAAAAAATTGCAAAAAAATGTTGTGAATTTTCATTACAATTGAAAAAATCATCTTTAATAACTGAACTAAAATATTGTGAAATCCCTGTGTTAAGTTGTAGCCCATATTCCAATAAATAATCTGTAAAAAGTTCAACTTCCTACCTCAAATACTTTGTGAGGAAAGATGTAATTTATAAGCGTTATTTTAACATTGCAAGTATAGGGCGTTCCGGAGCCCCTTAATATGGCTGTGCAGCTTTTAGCCAAAGAGTTTATAGTGACTTTGACAAAAAGGACCAGCAAATTTCCTGTTCAGAAACGGATATGTCGAATAAATTGTTTGGGGACATCTAACACGCTAATAAGGGAGCTATCTGCCGACGACGACATTTCGTTCGGAAAACATTTTAGGATGAGTGAAATAAATTTTGCATCTACTTTTTTTCGGGAAAGATAGATTACTATTTACTGGAAAGATGACGTATTAAGTTACAGACAGGCCACAGCCTCTGTCAGAAAAAGAGAAACACACCATTCATTCACACAAGTGAGCACACCTCACGCACATGATGGCCAACTCTTGTAGCTTGGGCCAGACTGTATCTATCGTGTGGGATGGAAGCAGCAATTTGGAGGGGGCTCCTTTCATCCCACGTGATGTGCATGAAGTCTGTTTGCTTGTGTGAATGAATGATGTGTGTTTCTCTTTTCTGACAAAGACCATGGCCCAAAGCTACCCCCGGCTCTAAGATATTTCCAAACTGGGGCAAAAAATTGATAATGCCACCCCCCCCCCCTTTCTCACGAGCATTTGAGATAGGATGTCAAAAATTTTAATACTCGATTCTGTAGCACACATCTTTCTGCAGAGCCTGATGTATAAAACATATATGTTGGAGGAAATGTAAGACATGTTGGTCTTAACTGTGCCAAAGTGCAGTGTCACACCTCTTCACACACAATTCGTGAATCGTACATCACTATATCTCGGTCTTTGGAATTCAAACGTGTATGTTTTGTAACGGAAGCCATCAAACCTATGTTGAGGACAATGGAAATTAAAATATTCTGTGGTGCCTCTCCTGCTCCCAGTCGGTGGTTTTACATTATAAGCCCCTTAAAAAACTCACAGTTAATACTGGATGCAATTATTTGTGACTAGGAGAATAAGAACTCTTCAGCAAATTTGGACTCTTTGTTGCCTATTAGCTAATAACTTTCTCTATAGTGTGACACAAGGTTAAAATATACGAAACATAAATCCAGTAAAGACAACAGACAAGCAAGACAGTACACATTTCTTCAATTTGTAGGTCCCAGCATTTTTCTCTAATCTTACCACAGCTTTACATGGCATGCTCCCCCTTGTTAAAGAATCTATTACCTTACCAAAGTTTGTCAAAAGTTTTGCTACATGAAAAATAAAAATGTCGTTGTCTGGTCTGAAAAAGCTGTTAATATGAAGAGTACCAAAGACTGTGTGGTTTCTTGATTTTATTATGTCTATTTTGTCACTAGATAAAACAAAATGAGCCTTTCTAATATTGAAGCAACAGTAACACACGCCAAAAAAGACTGTTTTGGTACAGATGGTCATCTTTATGTGCCTCATTTACATAAATAACATGACAGAATATAATTCAGGAAGTACCAATCTCATGAGATCGAAAAGTAGTATTAGTAGTCATAGTTTTCCATATAATTTGTGTGATGTTTCTTCTCCCTACTCATTCTAACAAACAATCTTGTCGTCACTAATTCTGTAACTATTCCTGCCATTGTCGAAACTTATTCTCTGGGTAACTTCACTGACCATGCCAGAATCACCATTTCAGTTATCTGCGTTTTCCACGCAATTGCAAGAATAGAACTTACATGACTGCTAACCGGGGACCGTACAACTGGTCCTTAAGTCGTCGACACATGGAACGAGGAAGCTAGATTAGATTAGATTAAATTAATACTAGTTCCATGGATCATGAATACGATATTTCGTAATGATGTGGAACGAGTCGAATTTTCCAATACATGACATAATTAGGTTAATTTAACAACATACTTAAGTTAATATAACAAATTTATTTTTTTGTGTTTTTTTTTTATTTTTTTTCCTAATTTATATCTAAAAATTCCTCTATGGAGTAGAAGGAGTTGTCATTCAGAAATTCTTTTAATTTCTTCTTAAATACTTGTTGGTTATCAGTCAGACTTTTGATACTATTTGGTAAGTGACCAAAGACTTTAGTGCCAGTATAATTCACCCCTTTCTGTGCCAAAGTTAGATTTAATCTTGAATAGTGAAGATCGTCCTTTCTCCTAGTATTGTAGTTATGCACACTGCTATTACTTTTGAATTGGGTTTGGTTGTTAATAACAAATTTCATAAGAGAGTATATATACTGAGAAGCTACTGTGAATATCCCTAGATCCTTAAATAAATGTCTGCAGGATGATCTTGGGTGGACTCCAGCTATTATTCTGATTACACACTTCTATGCAATAAATACTTTATTCCTCAGTGATGAATTACCCCAAAATATGATGCCATATGAAAGCAATGAGTGAAAATAGGCGTAGTAAGCTAATTTACTAAGATGTTTATCACCAAAATTTGCAATGACCCTTATTGCATAAGTAGCTGAACTCAAACGTTTCAGCAGATCATCAATGTGTTTCTTCCAATTTTATCTCTCATCAATGGACATACCTAAAAATTTGGAATATTCTACCTTAGCTATATGCTTCTGATTAAGGTCTATATTTATTAATGGCGTCATACCATTCACTGTACGGAACTGTATGTACTGTGTCTTATCAAAATTCAGTGAGAGTCCGTTTACAAGGAACCACTTAGTAATTTTCTGAAAGACAGTATTGACAATTTCATCAGTTAATTCTTGTTTCTCAGGTGTGATTACTATACTTGTATCATCAGCAAAGAGAACTAACTTTGCCTCTTCATGAATATAGAATGGCAAGTCATTAATATATAATAAGAACAACAAAGGACCCAAGACTGACCCTTGTGGAACCCCATTCTTGATAGTTCCCCAGTTTGAGGAATGTGCTGATCTTTGCATGTTACGAGAACTACTTATTTCAATTTTCTGCACTCTTCCAGTTAGGTACGAATTAAACCATTTGTGCACTGTCCCACTCATGCCACAATACTTGAGCTTGTCTAGCAGAATTTCATGATTTACACAATCAAAAGCCTTTAAGAGATCACAAAAAATCCCAATGGGAGGTGTTCGGTTATTCAGATCATTCAAAATTTGACTGGTGAAAGCATATATGGCATTTTCTGTTGAAAAACCTTTCTGGAAACCAAACTGACATTTTGTTAGTACTTCATTTTTACAGATATGTGAAGCTACTCTTGAATACATTACTTTCTCAAAAATTTTGGATAAAGCTGTTAGAAGGGAGATTGGACGGTAATTGTTGACCTCAGATCTATCCCCCTTTTTATGCAAAGGTATAACAATAGAATATTTCAGTCTATCAGGGAAAATGCCCTGTTCCAGAGAGCTATTACACAGGTGGCTGAGAATCTTACTTATCTGTTGAGAACAAGCTTTTAGTATTTTGCTGGAAATGCCATCAATTCCATGTGAGTTTTTGTTTTTAAGCAAGTTTATTATTTTCCTAATTTCAGAGGGAGAAGTGGGTGAGATTTCAATTGTATCAAATTGCATAGGTATGGCCTCTTCCATTAACAGCCTAGAATCTTCTAATGAACACCTGGATCCTACTATATCCACAACATTTAGAAAATGATTATTGAAAATATTTTCAACTTCTGACTTTTTGTTCATAAAGTTTTCATTCAATTTGATGGTAATACTGTCTTCCTCTGCTCTTGGTTGACCTGTTTCTCTTTTAATAATATTGCAAATTGTTTTAATTTTATTATCAGAGTTGCTGATTTCAGACATGATACACATACTCCTGGATTTTTTAGTAACTTTTCTTAATATAACACAGTAGTTTTTATAATTTTTGATAGTTTCTGGGTCACTACTCTTTCTTGCTGTCAGATACATTTCCGGTTACAAGATATTTTTATACCCTTAGTAAGCCATGGTTTGTTACAAGGTTTCTTACGAGTATATTTAACTATTTTCTTGGGGAAGCAGTTTTCAAATGCATTTACAAAAATGTCATGAAATAAATTATATTTTAAATTGGCATCAGGTCCACGGTACACCTCATCCCAGTCTAACTGCTGTAGGCTTTCCCTGAAATTTGCAATTGTTAAATCGTTGACTGAACGTACTACTTTGGAGGACTGTTTAGTATTGCTGAATGGAGCTATGTCATATATTGTAACTAGCTGTGCACCATGATCAGAAAGACCATTCTCAACAGGCTGAGCATTTATCTGGTTAAACTTATCTTGGTCTATAAAGAAGTTATCTATCAGTGAGCTGCTATCCTTTACCACCCGAGTAGGAAAATCAATAACGGGTGTCAAATTGAAAGAACCGAGTAATACTTCAAGGTCATTTTTCCTATTACCCTCTTTCAGAGAATCTACATTGAAGTCCCCACAAATAATAATCTGCTTCCCCCTGTCTGACAGATAGCACAACAAGGAGTCCAAATTTTTCAGAAATAGATGAAAATTTCCTGATGGGGACCTATATACAGTTACAATTATAAATGTGCCTTTATTTAATTTAAGCTCACAGGCACATGCTTCTGTATGTTTCTCTACACAAAACTTTTTTGTTTCTATACTTTTTGCACAATGATAACTTTTGACATATATGGCAACTCCTCCTTTCTCCATATTTTCTCTCATTACATGTGCAGAGAGCTTATAACCACTTATATTTACCTTATCCATATTAGTAACAATGTGATGCTCAGACAGGCATAGTATATCTATTTCATTCTCAGCTTCTAAATCTTCTAAACAAACCAGAAGCTCATCTACTTTATTCTTTAAACTTCCAATATTTTGATGAAATATACTTACACTATTTTTAATTATACTTTTATGAGAACCTTTCCTTGTTCTAACATTTGCAGTACTCTCCTGTCTGAGTTTCTCATTGTGCTTAGGCCTAGTTCCTATACCAGTGGTCACATGGTATTCAGAGAGGCAGGTTATGTCAACTGGGTTGGGTGACTTTAATTCATCAATGGAATTACCTAGGACTGAGATACAACTTGGTGGAGATAAAATTTCTGGTGATTGGTGAAAATTTATAATTGATAGCTGTGATTGGTGATCCAATGTGCTAGAATTGTGCTGTTTAATTTCTTTCCTAAACTGAAGATTTGTTTCAATCCTGAACTCTCGTAGAACTTGACATCTTTCTGTCTTACCTATTCTAAAAAAGGTGCTGCTCCAACACCTGTAACCACTGGTATTTTACCATTCATGGCAGTGCCACCCCCCCTTAAATTTCCTGCAATTACCCCAGCCAGTTTCCCCTTCCCTTTCCTGTTGAGATGTAGGCCGTGCCTGGTATAGTCCCACCTACTGAGATAATCAACAGGAACCATACCAATATGAGCCCCCGCACCCGATCCAAGCGGCTGTTCCAACTCCAAATTAACTCTCCCAACAGAAGAGTTCAAATGAGGCCGGTCATGGCGTCTCAGGACAGATACAAATTCAACATTGGTGTGTCTCGATGCTGACGCAATCTTTACCAGGTCACACTCTATACTGTACCCAGGATCTCTGTCGATGCTGTTCCCTGGCCCTCCCACAATAACCACGGTGTCTTCCCTGGTAAATCCTTTACAGAGTGAACCTAAATCCTCTGTCACCTGATCCAGACTAGCACTTGGTTTGAAAAAATTTGTGACCTGGTATTCTGGTCCTAATTCCTCCTGCAGAAGTTGGCCTACACCTCTGGCATGAGAACTGCCTAACAACAAAACTTTCTCCCTTTTCGATGACTTTCCTACATTCTTTTTCAATTTCCTATTGAAAGTTTGTTGTGTCCTGTCTACACCTACCTCTGCTTCAGGCTCATCAGTTTCTAACTGAAGCAACAGGTCAAACTTATTTTTGACATTCACCACAAAACTGTCAGACTTAGTTCTAGGCCTATTCCTTCTACTACCTGTTGCCACTTCCCACCTCTCTTTGCCCTTCTCCCTCCTTAACCTGTCCAGATCTTCCCTAGCCTGATCTAGCTCAGCCTGAAGGGCAGCAATTTTCCCCTCCTGTTCCACTATCTTCCTATCTCTGCTGCAAATCCTACATAACCACTGATGAGCCTGATCCACTTTCCCAACACCCACGCCACTGCAGTCCCCCCAGTGAAAAAAACTACTGCATCCATCACACCAAACCCCGGAACTAACAATTCTACGGCAAGTCAGGCACTTCTCACTCATGGCAAAAATAATACTTTAGCTAGAAGAAATCAATTAAATTACCGAAAATCAAAAGAGACGTTACAAGAATTAAGCCTATTCACAAATGTATATAAGCAAGTTTCTGATTTAAAATTCCGCTGTTTTTCTGAGATCTGTATTAAAACAACGAAGGTATACGCTATTTATTATATATTTCACTCGATGGAATGAAAAAAAAGGACAATTAAACGAGATACTTTAACTTTGATTCTCCAAAAACGTTACGAGAATTAGGCCTATAAACAAATGTATATAGCCAAGTTTCTGATATAAAGTTACGCTGTTTTTCTGAAATCTGTATTAAAACAATGAAGTTATACGCTATTTACGGTAGTTTACTTATTTGTTACCGAGAAACTAGTTAAATTACCGTGAAACAAGAAACAAACACGTTTACAAAATTTAAGCCTAAGCGCGACTTCGCGAAGTTACGATCTTTTCGTGTTTTCTGAAAAAATACGCAAAGAAAAGTCAAACCTTTAACGGCAAGAATAAACGATACACTAATGCACGTATTTAATTTGTTGTCAGCGTTAAACTAAATTATATTCCTGTCTAAATCACTTAACTTTCTGGAAATGGTTTCTGGCGTCACTTACTCGGCGGCCATCTTGGACATGGTCGTGCACATGGAGGTAGAATAAGGGGAGATGGCACTACAGACTTACGCTGTACGTTGTTTTGAAGCCAGTGGGCGGGGCCTGCCGCTATCTTGGATCCCCCAAAACATTAGCAGACGAGTGTTTACAATTGCTTCTTATTCGTCATTTCTGTCTTGTGCACACGATATTTGTGTTATATAGTAAATGTTACACAGTTCAAAGTGAACAACACAGCATAAGGAACGCAACGTCCATCGTTTTTCTTGTCTTAAATGCGTATTCGATACAGTAATACGACACGAAAATACGACGCATCTGGCCTCAGTACTGTAATTCCGTTTTGTTTATACACTTCAAATAACCGAGAAGAGAAGTACGTGATATGAAAAACGTGCTTTCGTAATCCATTTCTATTCACTTTCATTGTGTTTCTGTCGATTATTGATAAAGCCAGAACGCCAAAAGCAATGATTGATAGTTTAGAGGCACCGATTTGTATTCGTCGCATTTTCAAGTCAAATGCATATTTTAAATGTTCAAGTTTGCAAGAAACTTACCTTATTTCCTTTGGTGTCCCATAGACATATACAGGGATGGTATAAACAAGCCAGCTGTCATGTCAACAATGTGAAAGATTCGTTAAATTATGAAGGAAAAGAACTGAATTTAAAATTGTCAGGCCCATTGTAGTTTACACGTGTGCTTTGTTTTTAATTTGTACCTACCAAGTGACATTCAGTGTGGCAAATAACAGCAATTTACAGGGTAACACGACAGCAGAGTGATTAATGTATTGATCTAAATAGCCTGGACTTAGATATGGAACTTTGCTTTAACACATATGTAACCCTTTAAGTACTTATAATTTAACCACAGTAACAGGGGTTCCACACATCTTACCTGAAATTTAATTAACTACATATAGTTACATCTTTATATTAAATTATTGCATTTTAAAACATAAGTCCCCATTTCAAGTATATTTTTTGCCAGGACTTCTCAGTTACTTGGGAATAACGAAACAATGAAAACCAAGTGTATTGCTCACCTCCTTCCAATTAATTTTAAATTCCATTTTGAGGGTTTTAGAGTACACACAGTTACAGCAAATAAGTCAGTAACAATATTAATATCCCATGCAATTACTTTTATTTATTCATTCTTTCATCCATCCATCACCCAGATAACATTTAGTATATTTGACATTTTCAATACAACACATTAGTGAACACAAGTATGAAAAATAATTTATTTTTCTCTATAATGAGTGGACAAATGCTGACATGGCAAAATATACATAAGCAGTTAAGAATTTACTTTTTACAGACTAAACTGAAATGAGACAAATTTGATGAATGCAATTCAATATGAAGAAGAAAAGCAATATTTTACACAATATTGCTCTAAGAGAGGATTCTCCAGTTTCAAAATTCGCATTTCAATTGCGTGACATTCTGTGCCAACATGCCTCCAATTTTAATCACTTGTACTTGACAAAGTTACACAGTTCTTTGATTAACATTTTCAATTCCAAGTAAGAAGTGTTTGATTGATGCAACTGGTAGTCTACAAGATCTGACTCACTGACAAATTTTGAAAGTGTTTTCCAAAAATATTAGTCAAAGTCAACTCATCTGGGCATAGACACACAAATCTTGGATAACACACAGTATTGAAAATCTTAAAACATACCTGGGAAATAGTTTAAATAGAAACGAAAGAAAGATTTAAGGAACAGGGTATTATACCTAATGATGAACAGCATTTTACCATTATTTAGGGTGTATTAACAACATGCAGAAAAAAAAATGCTCCATTGAGAGAGAACTTACAAATTCACTGACCCTTAAAAAGCACCAGCTTTGTGTATGCTGATCTCAACTTTTTTGCATGCAGTGCATCTGTTGCACATTTTGCAGAGTGTTTCTGCCGTGTCAGCAGATACCTTTTGGCAATCGCCTTGATAAGCAGCAGTAAATGATTGTCTAATGGATGCTGATCCTTCATGTGTTCTGTCAAGTCAGTGAATATTGGTCTGTACAGAAATGTCGTGAGTATTTCTGACACACACTTAGTATATAGGTGCTTCTTTGGAACTTCCCAATCTCCAGCAGTGTATTTTCTGAATGTCTTTTCTGCAGAAAGGCAAATGTCAACAACATCATTTGATGGTGAAATTAAACCACCTCTACTCTTCATATGTATAAGGGAATATAAGGTATGACTGCCATCACCTCGCAACACAGTTAAGCATTGTTCACACTGAAGTGTACTTTCTAAGTGGCGAACGACAAACCCTGCAATGTACACTACAATATGGGCAGCCACTTCAGACAGAAACACACCAGCTTCAACATAGTCATGGTCATGAGTCACTAAATAGCTGTCCATGTCTACTAACTGTGAGCGAGTTGAGGTGAGATTTATGTGTTCTTCAATACTCTGGCCACGGTAAGTCAGAATAGAGATATCTTCAAGTGCTATACAATTGCCTTTCTCAGACTCGCGAATCTCATTGTGTATTAATAGCCTTTTGTAGGCAGACATGAACTGACGTGCAGTTGGGTTATTATTCCACCCACCACGACTACGAATAGCACTGAAAAACATTTCTAAATGGTCTTGAGAGCACTTGTAAATTGGTAGGAATTTCAGCAAAGCTGCAGAAGATTGAGGCTCAACTAGCTTCGCATACAAGTGTAAAACACTGTGTATACAAATAATAAAGCCAACAAATCCCGTCTTCCTGTTGGAGTCCACAAGTTTTATGTTATGAGGCACTGGAGACACTGAAAGTGTTTTGATGTATTTCTCTGCATCCAACAAAAATCCTTCCACAACTCTAAAGTTATGAACTGTCAGAGGCTTCTTCCACTGATTCTGGATTAGGCTCCTCGAATTCAGCACATCGAAAAGGTTATTGAATATGCGGATAAATTGTATAGTTGCAGATGCATCGTCAAAGCCAGGGATCTTCATATCAGAACAATATTGCATTGCATCTGCCACAGAGTTGCTGAGCAGCTGGGCTGCTAATCTGACTTTCATTTTGTTGCGTAAAAAATTTATATGAGAGCCTGTAATGCTGTTGCCTAAATGAAGTCCTTCTTTTACCTGTATCTTATGAAGCAGTTCAAAAAGGTACCAAGAAATTACACCACCTTTCTCATCCCAGAAATGTTTCTTCTCTCCTAAGGAATTTCTCACTAATTTCAGCATATGTGGAGGATCTAGCAAAAATGCCACTTCACAAGTGGTACCTTCAACAATAAATGTTGTCTTTAAATTATCAAGGACAAGATTGCATCCCAAGTATTTGGCCATGGATAAATTTGTGGCACAACCATCACAAGACAAAGAGACCACCTGAACACCACTGGCACTGGCAAGGCTAACGCATTGTTGAATTATTTGAGCTTTCTGCTCCCCTGTTATCCCACAAGTCAAAAAGTATCCCACTGGTAGCTTCCAAGAGGCATTAATAGCGCACAACATCAGTACAAATGCCTCTTTAGCTACAGGTAAGCTATCCATGGCTATAGAGGACCCCGTATCAACATAGCCATAATACTGACTACCATCAAACTCAATATGTTGCCTAATTGCAATCTCATCAACCAATAGGCTGCAGAGAATACTGTTACCTGATCCTGATGCTTTAGACCTAATTATGGCAAAAGCTTCGGAAGTAAATCCAGGTGCCCCACCCACACACTGGTACCACCTTGATAATGTTCTAGGATGTGGTAGACATGTATTAAAAGTATTTCTGATATACTTATATGCTCTTGGAGAGTAAAAGTGTAAGGTTAAGGCAAATAATCGTAGTTCGGGTCTGTATGTTCTAGGCACACTCTGACAGTTTGCTTTTGCAGTTTGCCGTTGCAACAACTCCTTCTGCATTCCAGGAATACTTTCCAGGACAGTAAGGCCACTTTCATCAATAAAATTATTTTTCCTAAGTTCATTAATAACACTGTTCAAAGATGTCACTTTCTTTTTTAGACGTCGTTTTGACTGCTGAAGAACTTTTATTTTTTTCTTGTATTCTTCATTTTTTGATGATAAAAAACTCACATCCCTCTTGAGTTTTTTAACAACAACTGATGCTTCATCATGTCTACTACTCGAACACTTTGTGGTCTCAGCAGCAAGTACAGACACTTCAGATTCAGTTGCAGTCTTGGTGGCTAAATCTGCAGTGCTTTTTGTAGCCATCTGCCTTTCTTTTGGTGGTGGTCTCTTCCGCTCTTTCTAAAAAAAATGAAAACAAAAAACTTAGCTAAAACATTGCAACTGAAATGTGTCACATGTAAAAAAACCAAACTTGCCTCACAGCACTCTAGAAACTCCAAAGTTAAATGTAAAATGTCACATTCTCATAGAAACTTATTAAAGGAACATAATAATTACCTTGTGCACAAACAGATTTGTGTGCAGTATCAAGAATAATGAAGGGACATGCATATATGGTAGAGAATACACTGAACACAGGTGCTTAAAGTTCATTGATCAGCTAGGGACAGAGCATGTTTTTGAAATTTCTGCTACAGAAAGAAAGTTAAATATAATTGTGAAAGTGGAAATGATTGTGCAGTAGAAGTCAAGGAAGTGATTGCAGCGTCAAAGTGCTAAGCTGACACAGTCTGAAGTTATTTGGCAATATTGTTTTTTTTTTTTTTTTTTTTTTTTGCTAGGAATGGCCTGCCAGTTAAAATGCGATTAAATATAAATTTTTGTTTAACACCTACAGCAGCAGAGCAGAAATAAGATTTGTAATCTTGCCAGAAAACAGTCAAACAACAATATATGACAATAAAGGACAGTAAATATTGATTTAATTTGCCTGAAAACTTCTAATTAAAACAAACAACTACCATACAGTGCAGAAATAATATATGACACACACACACACACACACACACACACACACACACTCACACACACAAACACAAAAGCTTAAGGATATTAGTAAATGAACTGGCATCAATGTAAATGAACTTTCCCTTCAAATATCTGTAACGTGTAATACTATAACAAAGTGAAATTAACATATATATGAACAGATCCTACACTTTTATTACATACAGTTAATTCCATTGCAATCTCCACATTTCAGCTACTACACGTGCATAACTATTGCAATTGAAATCTCCAGACAAGTAGTTCCAGATATTGAGGTTTTAAACCGTAATTTTATGGCAGCTGAATTCCATATTGATATGCTACATTTCACGAACCTTTTGCAAGTGAGCAGGATAAGCGGAAAAAATTGATGGCACAGCATCTTCCCTAATGCGGACTGACGAAACTGATGTTCGATCAATATATTCCTCCCAGAAATGCTGGGAACATATTTTACTGTACTTGGTTGGTTTCCAATCTTTCCTTCTCAAAGCGTTCACCCAAAGAGCTCTTCGTGTTGGATTGATAGGAAATCTAAAGTCAAATCACAGAAATAAAACCATACAGTAAAACTTTACTGTGTATCAGAATTTCAAGTATATATAAGAAAATAGCGCTTAAATAAGTCCACTTACGAATGAAATGTGATTTGTTTAAACTTTAGACTACAATCAGAACGATTAGTACATCCGTAAGAGACGCAAGCCGGCATTTTTTTATCAAAACACTTCACAACCACACGAAATCAAACCACCAAATGCGAATGTTTTGGGGTAGGTAACATGGCGGACCTTCTCTTGGGTTGGCTTCAAGTTTGTGACGTCATGACAACTCCTCTTATTTTTACCTCCATGGTCGTGCACGAGAAAACCCACGTCACGAGACACTGTGCCGTCGCACATTCAGCTTTCTCTAGCGGCAATTGTTGAATTTATTTGGTGGGCGAATCATTAGCTGTCTGCTTGGCGCGCGAAGCACGCATAGTAAAAGGTGAAAATGAATCAAACTGAATTAGCTTTGTTGCCCTTGTTGTCTGTTGTGGAAGATGAGCAGAGAAAGCCCTGCATAAGTTTATGGACACGTTGCTGCATTCGGCTGCTTGATAATGGTAGAGAAACAATTCATATGTTGTACAATGATCTGAGGTACATGCTTGCAGTAGTTGTTCAACAACACAAAATTTGTCAGACATTATGGAATGTGTTGGACACAATTAAAATATAGTGTCAACCTTCGGCTTTCACGTAAATAAATACATTTTTCTCGAACTTTTATAGAATTACTGCTCTTCTGTAACTTACTTTAAAACTTACATTTCAACACTCATAGTCTTTTCGGAACTTCACCAGAATGGATGAGGACATTTTTCAAAGTTACTGAGTGTAATTTACAATGACATTTGCCACCAACTTACGAATATGAGAGAATCAATGAAACTAGGAGATAGGTAAGTATCCTCTACTTAAATGCTCACTGGTAGCAAAAAGGTCCTGTGTGTGATGTTTTTATGTTTATACTTATTTTGGTGGACACTGGCAGTCACTTTAAGATCTTTGGCGACTGGAAAAACATTCCAGTCTCCGGATTACACAATGAAAATTGCGCCAAATACATTGTCAAAAATCATCCCAGAAACACTGCAGGCAGTTCTTAATAATTTGTAAAACAAGTGCTCAAAGGTAATGTGTACCTCACACTTACATTATTTACTCATTAACTGGCCATGGTGATCTTATTATCTAGTTTTGTGTGCCACAGGAAGAGTAATGTAGTTATTTATTTATTTACATTTCATGGCCTTCATTGGACAACTCTAACCCACTTTATACAAAATATTTTTCAGTTTCCTGTCAGCCCAGTACTTCTTTATTCTCTCGGATCTCATCCTTCTTTCTTCATCAGAAATCATCCTTCCTTTTGTCTGTTTGTTGATTCTCATTTGTAGTCTGGTTTGTTTGGCTGTGAGTGGCCTGATTATGTTAGATCTTCGAATGTAATCTGTAGCTCATCCATATCCTCCTTGATTTCTGTAATCCACTTAATGTTGCACTTACTATTCCACAATTTTTCTATTATTCTCCTGATGATCCTATTCTCTGGAGTTCTGATTAGATGTCCAAAAAATGAAATGCGTTTCTTCCTGATTGTACTCATTACTGGTTTTATTTCCTTGTAGACTGTTTCATTTATAGCTACTCTCCAGTGTCCATCTTTCTGGTACGATTTGTTGATGCACGCTCTGATGAGTCTTCTCTCTACTTTGAGTATTTTGTTTATTTGTGCAGTGTTAGTTGTTTTGAAGATGGTTTCACGTGCGTATGTTATTTCTGGTTGAGTAATTGTTTTGTAATGTTTTAATTTTGTTGCTACTGACAGGCTCTTATTGTTGTAGGTGTTCTTGGTGATATATTTTGCTCTAGTCAATTTGTTTATTTTGTTATGCCATGTTGGCTTTTCATTGAGGTTATACGTTATGACTTCTCCCAGATATTTATATTCATCTACAATTTTCATTTCTTGGTTTCCTATGACAATTTTGTTTATGAATTTTGGGTCAGTTAACATGATGACTGTTTTTTCAAAGGATATTCCAAGACTAGTTTTCTGTGGTACTTCATGTAGTGAGTTAACTTGTTGTTTGGTTTCCTGATTACTGTTGGACAAGAGAGCAAGGTCATCAGAAATCCAAGACTATTTAAACTTATGTTGTCTTTGGGTCTTCCAATTTGGATGTTCTTTGGATTAATCTTGTACTATTCCCTCATTATGTATTCTAAAGCACAGTTGAACAACAGGGGTGCCAATCAATATCCTTGTCTAGAACTTGTTTTTACCATGAATGGCTCAGAGAGTTCCCCCCCTTAACTCGACTTTTGATACAGTGTTGGTTAAGGTGAGTTCTATCAATTTGATTAATTTTGTATGGAACACAAAATATCTTAAAACTTTTACATTGAAGGTCTATGGATACAGTCATATGCTTTTTTAAAGTCCACGAAGGTTATTACAAGACGTTTATTTCGTTTCTTGTAATATACTATGGCTAATTTTAAAGTGATGGTCTGTTCTGCACAGCTTCGCCAAGGTCTGAAGCCTCCTTGGTATTCACCTAATTCTTCCTCTAATTGCTCTTTGATCCTCTTCTATGGGATTCTGGAGAAAATCTTGTATGTGCAGTCTAAGAGAGAGATACCTCTGTAATTATCTGGGTTGCTTTTATCTCCTTTTTTGTTGAGTGGATGGATTATGGCTGTGGTCCAATGTTCGAGAAACTTTTCTGCTGTCCAGATTTTTGTTAGGGCTATGTGTAAGGATGTTCGAACTGTATCACTGGCATATTTCTACATTTCTGCAAAAACTTGGTCTTCTCTGCATGCCTTATAATTTTTCATCTCTCTGAGTGCCATTTCCACCTCTTGGATTGTTGGAGGATTTATGAGATCAGGTGGAGTCTTGATGCATGTGTCTGTATTAATTGCTAATAGTTCCTGGGGTTCTTCACAATTCAAAAGTTTACTAAATGCTTTTGCCATGATTTCGACATTTTCCTTGTCATGGTGTGCCTTTTTCCAACCTTCCTTTTCAGCATTAACGTGGGAGGGGCAAATTTTGGTAATTATTTTCCAAACATTTTGTAAAAGTCTCTGGAATTCGTTTAGTGGTAATTTTCTTCTATTGAGTCGATTAGATCTTTCTGTGTTTTTCTCTTGATTTGCCTGATAATTTTTCCTCATATTTTTGAGGCTGGTTGCATTTTCTTCTGTTTCGTGTTTTTGAAATTTTAACCATGATGTTGTCTTTCTTCATGAATTTTGCCACATTCTGAGTCCCACCAGAAATGTCTCTTAAGTGGGTTCAATGGGGCTAAATTTTCTGCTTGTTGCCTTAGAATTTGAACAAGTTCTTCTAAATTATCAGTCAGTTTTATGTTTTGTTTGACTTCTCTGTATTTATCATTTCCAATTAACTGGTGGGGATCTAAGTTCCTCTTTCGTTTATTGCATTTCGGTTTCTTTTTTAGTGGTGTGAACTTAATTTTGATTTTGAAAATGTAATGATCTGTAATATATTAGTATATAGTGCTGTCCAATTTTGTTGGTAACCATGTCTGTGCATTTATTTACTTATATATTGTGATCATCAATCAGTAACATAGTATCTGTCATCGTAGTACAATGAAAGATAGCTAAAATGTATGTACACTCAGAATATGTAACTATATTTTTCTGAGGGTAGGACAGCTGGTCAGCTATGGCCCTGCTGGTGGAATAATCCCAGAATTTGCTTGAAATGATTTAAGAGAACCTACATCAGGATGGCTGGACAGGACTTACTCCATTCTCCCACATATGAAACCAGTGTCTTAATAACTGCACTTCATCATTGTATTGGTCCCTTTGTACAACGTTTTTCAATAATACACATTTTATACCAGACAACGTATAATGTGAGTAGTGATTTACCACTTCATGCTCTATGGACATATGTCCCCCTCTTCCCATAAGGCAGTTCTACAGTAGCAGCTTGCAAAACTACATGCTGTATTTTTCTGCATAGACCAGCGGTCTGTAATGCATACAACTAAGCTGTAAAAGGACTATTATTCATCTTGAAGCAGGTTAACGTATTTGTCGTAGACTGCATATTTTGGAAAGGAGTGGTAGCTGTAAAGTGAAAGACTTTCATGAAAGGTAACATTATGTTTTATTTTGCTATTGCATAGAACAACTGTTCTTAATAGACTGCTTCATTTTACATGGTAAAACCTACTTCTTGAGAACTGTTTTGTTAAGTTATTTAAAAATTAACATCTTAAATTACTCATCTCGATTATAAGACGGAACTTTATAAGATTTCCACTAAAGATGTTAATGGACAATGTAAATATTTTGTTTCAGATTCCAAACATAGCTAATGAATGCAAACAAGTAGCACATTCACTTAATTTATTGTGGCAGAGCCGGCCGCAGTGGTCTCGCGGTTAAGGCGCTCAGTCCGGAACCGCGCGACTGCTACGGTCGCAGGTTCGAATCCTGCCTCGGGCATGGATGTGTGTGATGTCCTTAGGTTAGTTAGGTTTAAGTAGTTCTAAGTTCTAGGGGACTGATGACCACAGAAGTTAAGTCCCATAGTGCTCAGAGCCATTTGAACCATTGCGGCAGATCCCACATTGTATAGGTGCAGTTGACAGTAAAAAGGTTACATTCCAGGCACTTAGATCAACAGGAGCCTACCTCATAGATTACAAAGGCCACAACAGCATTGTGCTCCTGGCATTCGTCGATACAGATTACAGTTACCTACATACCAACATTGGTGCCAATGGTAGAATTAATGAAGGGGCAGTTTTTATCTAAAGCAAACTGTCAGACACGTTCCAGAGCAATAACATGAGTGTGTCACCTCCTGAGAATGTGGAGAGTTTTGGTGGACCTGACTTGCCATACATATTTGTAGCAGATGACGCTTTTGCTCTCAAACTGTATATGATGAAATCCTATCCAGAAAGAGGGTCGTCAAAAGAACGGAGGGTGTTTAATTAATTACATTAAGCAGAGTCTGAAGAGTTGCAGGGAATGCTTTTGGTATAATATCCAATGAATCTGGTATTCTGCTAAACCCCATTCGTTTAACTTCAAATACGATCGTCACAATGAGACACAGGAGACACGCGTAACACAGCTGTGAATTCTGGGATGGAAAGGTTTCCAAGACAACACTGAAGGCATGCAGCTACAGATGCTTTGAAAGCCAGAAATGACTTCAATATGTATTTCAACTCCATAGGTGCTGTCCCTTGGCAAGAAGGGTCCATTGATTCTGGGAGGTGGTGACTAATGTAGAGCTTTAACAAACAGTACCTACTTCGATGTGATATATTTTTGTACAAATTTGGATGTGATAATAATTCACGTATTTTATACCTATTATATAATAAATAATTTTTTTGTAAATCATTCAATGTTTCTATTCTGCATTTTGCATTCAATATGTGTTGTATACATAAATTGTAATCAACAACCTAACATACTTTCCCAAGCATAATACACATCACAAAAGTTGCTTTTGTTATCACTGGAAAAATTTTACAGTTTTCCTTAACAGTAAAGATTTACAGCAGTTGCTATGAGAAACAGATGATGCTGTAAATACTGCCTATGCTATTTTCATGGTGTGGAGGAACATATTTGGAAGGAGATGTTGCCGACCTTTAACTGTCTAGCAGTTGTGCTTATAGCTCACAGTTCTAGAGAAGGGTAAATATATGTAGCTATTACATCATAGGTTCTAGTTTCAATATTTATTCCATGTCTAATAGCACTGATTGAAGGCACATAGTTACTGAGTTCCAGCAATGGTTTGGTCACTACAGTAACATTCCAGACAGTATTGGGAAATAGTGGAACAGTGGCTAGTAACGTATTTCATGAAATGATTTGAGAAATATATGAGCTCTAGAACTTTGCTCCATTAGAACTAAACAAGATAAATATTCCTCATGTTATTTTCTGAAAGTCTTCCACAACTTTGTAGTACTTGGCCGTCTTATTCTTGACCAACATAAACGATTCACCAACAACACTGAATTATTCTTCAAGAAGTGTTGAAGTGTGCTACATGAATACTGGTTCACTTTAATGTGCATAGTATCAGTCTTTAAATATTACCAGTTTACATAGTTCAGCTACATATTCACTTAGAATCACTGCAAATATTGTGGATAAAAGAATCTGTAAGATGACATATTTTGTATATTCTCATGGGATAATTTTCAAAGGCAACTCATCTTTGAGAAAGGAAGTCTTTACTCCTCAAAACATTGCTGTTGGAGTACTATGTGGTGCATGCCCATGATCTTCCTGTAGGCATCTGTTTAAGGAATGGGGCATTCTGACTACTGCTCCACAGTATATTTATTCCCTCATGAAGTTTGTTGTAAATAATTAATTGCAGTTCAAAAGAAACTATGATGTGTATAAATACAGTACAAGAGGGAAAAGTGACATCTATATTAAGGGTCTCTCTAGCACAAAAAAGGTGTGCACTATGCTGCCACAAAAATTTAGTAAATTACCCAGTGATCTGACAAACAGCAAAGTAAAATTTGAGAACTAAAGTTTCTCCTTAACTTCTCTTCTATAGAAGAATTTCTATAATATGTGAAACATGGTGGGTAGGAATTACTAAAGCATGTATGTATGTACACATATAACTTTATAAATCTTCAGCATGTAGCCACATTTAAAAGTGAATTTGCAATGTGTGCATAAAATGACTTGTTCTAAATCATTGTAGTTTATCATGCAAATGATCCATGGAACATTAAACTATCACCAAAATATAGACAGCTATATTGCCTGACAATCCCATGACAAAGTTTTAATTCTTCCATGATTGTGACAATTTGAGCTGAATTTGAAGCCAATTATAGGCCTAAAATTTTTCTCATCATTTTTTGCTTTATTATACTGAGTTTATCTTTGTTTTAGTATGTACTTGATTATAAGTCATTTTCAGTTATACTTGCTGATAACACATTAATAATTTTCTGTTGCTACTGGTTACAAAGATAAAAAAACTGGATGTTAGACATTGCCTCTAGGTATTGATTTTACTCACATTCAATGTAAAATATTGTGGTTGAACGCTACAGTAACCACTTATGACTTCAAACTAATTCATATGTAAAAAATATGGTCACTGACATTCCTCTAATAAACTGGCAACTAAAAAAAATTAACCTATTTGCCTTTTAAAATGTACACTATAAGTGGGAGTTGTGGTGCAAATACACACAAATCTTAGAGCCATGTGTCATTTAAGTTGTGCAGTGATTTAGCTTTCAAAATACAGTCAGCAGTACTGTTGCACACAAATCATGCAGCTATCATATTTCATTTGGTCCCATAGTTATGGTATACAAATTATACAACATTTCTGAGGTTGGTTTACCATGTGTTGCTTTAAGGATTATAGTGCAGCTCACACCAATGATGGACAAGTTCAAGAAAGTATGGTATGATTTGACACAGCTGTACCTATAAATGATGATCAAAACATGGCAACACCCATGCCATAGCACGCAGTTCTTATGATTGACAAAATTTAAAGTGATTTGCCATCTCAAAGGTACATTACTACTGCTGACAGTTATTTTGATAATCCAGGTATCATATAGATACACTGATCTCTACAGAGGTAATAAGGATTTTGTTTATTTCCATGAAAGAATAAAAAACAGCACACGAAATTCACACATTTAATGATTGATTACCACATCATAAACAAGTTTCACAAGTGGCTACATATTTAACAAATATAGCAACATCATCATTGGTATTGGACTGTAGTCTGTAAGCAATCACCTGAAGTGCACTATATAATCTCACTTACTTCTCTTTCTTTTTCCTGATGCAGCATTCTGCCTTTGCACTCGTCGTTGCTGGCGGCATGATTTCAACTACAATGTCCATTTCTTCTGCAAAGTCGATATCATTATTCCACTATTTGTAGAAGATCCCACAGAATCGTTTTCATTAGAACTTTCATCTATCTGAAGTATACAAAACAATGACTTAAAAATAAAAGTATTCAGCTTTGCTTGTTAGGATGGTATAAACAAAAATTACACTGTATATGCATGTGAGAATAAATGCACACTTGTAACAGTAAATAGTACTAGTAGTAGTAGTTGTTGTTGTTGTTGTAGTACTTGCCCAGCAGATGCAAAAAATGGACTTGGTTGGGTTACATAGCGTATGTTGCCAAAGAACATCAAAATCGGATTTTAAAAAAATATGGAGATATAAAGTCCAAATTAAGATTACAAATGAAGTCATCTGTGCACTCTTTCTGCTGGTAAATATTGAATTCAACCAATTAACAACAGTATACATAACATGAAAAAAGGAGAACCATACATACTTACAAATGAAATACAGAGACAGACAGTAGAAGTGAAAAACGAAGTCTTCAGTCTTACACAAGTGCAGATTCACATATAAAGGTGAAATTTCTCGAGAAAGTAATACTCCCATCCTCACTAGTGCACTCAGTTTGAATTAAAACCACAAAATGTTTCACTTAGATGTTATGTATGATGCTACTATGTAAATACCCACTCCATGTAACCATCATGCTACTGCCTGAACAGCAAAGAACTGGTACACAGTATACTAGACATTTATTTCAAAAGGCCATAAATAGTTGGCAATTTGAATGTAACGACAAAATTAAGCGGAAAATATTTCTAAACACTTATCAGTGGACATCATAGTACTTAACATTGGGACAAAGTCGGTTTTAAGTAAATGTACAAACGTGGAAACTGTAACCGTGCTCTGCTGACGGGGTGGATGAAGGTAAAGATGTTGCCACGCTATTTCGTGGTATGTAACGTTCGTCCATAAATTCCAGATTGTGGAAATACCACAGAGCTGGCATACACACCTGAAAAATTATTCGAAACGATTTAAGAAATGTGCTGCACTTTGTTTTTTGGTCACAGTGTACAGTAAAATACCAGTACATATTTAAGTAATTAATAAACCAATAGATGAATAGTGAATACCTAAATCATCTGCTCTTGTTGGAGTCTCACACTCTCTTTTCTCTTTCTGTTTTCTACATTATACATTTCATGCATGTTATAAAAGTTCGTTTGACACTCTTTCGGGCTGCTCAATTAAGGTCTAACATCCTCCACTTTAGGAAAAAACGCGTGGGAGATCTTCTGTACGACAATGTTTGTTTTAATAATTCCTTCTTTTTACATTGTACAGACATTGTTCTTTCATTGCTTGATCATTTCATCCCCATCGACGCGCAGGTCGCCCAAGTGGCGTCAAATCGAAAGACCTGCACCAGGCGAACGGTCTACCCGACGGGAGGCCCTAGCCACACGACATTTCCATTATTTATTGCTTGAATCAAAACAAACATTTGTTCCTTCAAGCAGGCTATAGCTATGTTGCAACCAAATGAAGTCTGAACTTAGTGGGAATAATCTGGCATATGGTCAAAACATCACAGACCTTATTTTATATTTCACATGACGCAATGGCTTCTCAACGTAAAATAGCAGGAAGTGATGACAAAAACTCGTGGAGCACCACATCAAGATTATCAGTTTCGTTCTGTGTGCTGATGGCTTTGGAGGTGTATCGATCTGGCTAAAATTTTATTTTCTTGAATACACCAAGAAGATAATATGTAATATTTCTTACCTGTTACTCCTGTTAGTCGTTTATTGTCACAATGCCAGTCTGAATGTATGGATTTCGCTACTGATTATAATAACACTTATCATTCTCACACCTAATCAACAGCAGCAACAGCGATTGGCATTCATCCACTCGCATTCATTTGGCTCAGTTTTTGTTTCTAGATGCGACAGGGATTTCCCTGGCAGGGACATCACATACGCTTTGCACGGATTCAAGAATCAACTTATGATTTGTTCAGAAATCAACTTAGAATGTGTTCAAAAATATTCAAAAACCAGCATTGACGTGTTTCAAAACCATATGAATAATCGATAGACTAACATGCGCTGGATGCTAGGTACTTTGTGAAACAAGGTTTTTTTCTTCAAGGATATGGCAGAGCAAGTTCGTTAGCTGAAGTGAAAGCAACTGCTCTAGGGGTAGGCATCCCCGAAATCAAGACCCTGGTCCTCCAGGTTGGGGGTTGTGCTTAGGGCCAGCGACCCTATCACAGGATCCTGTAGGAGAAAATGGATTGCTACGAATCAGAATGACAAGAATGCTGGGCCACCAAACTTGATGACGAACTTGCAAAATTTAAAGGTTATGAATATGGGAACATGGAATGTATTAAGTCTCTATAGATCAGGATCACTGATAAATGTCATACAGGAACTTGAAAGGTATAAAATGGATTTAGTTGCAGTACAAGAAACCAGATGGACGGGTAATGGAAGTATAAACAAAAATAAGTATACAATAATGTATGGGGGAAATGATACACAAATACATGCACTAGGGACAGGATTTATAATAAACAACAAATTGTTACCTTTTATTAGGAAATTTGAGGCAGTGAATGAAAGGATATCTCACATTACGATTCAATGCAAATATAAGACTTTAAATGTTATAAATTGCCATGCTCCAACAGAGGATAAAGAGGACAATATTAAAGAAGAATTTTACAACAAATTGGAACAGGTATATGATACATTCTCGAAAAATTCAATTAAAATAATTCTAGGAGATTTCAATGCCAAGTTAGGACATGAAAATCATTATAAACCTACAATTGGACCTCATAGTCTACATCAGCAGAGTAATGAAAACGGAACAAAACTTATTAGCTTTGCCACTTCCAAAAACATGTTGATCAAAAGTACATATTTTGCACATAAAGATATACATAAACAAACATGGGCTTCAAGAGATGGCATCACAAAAAATCAAATTGATCATGTATTAATCGAAAAACAACATCATAAATGCATACATGATATCAGAAGTCAAAGGGGAGCAGACTGTGATTCGGATCACTTTCTTGTAAAAGCCAAGTTCAAGATCTCACTCTCAAGACATAAATGGTCTAAATTAAATGGTGTTCCTAGGTTTAATACAATGAAACTGAAAAACCCAAACATTCTCAACCAGTACATTAGAGAATTAGAAACACACAAACCTGAAGTGGAAAGTAAAATTAACAATGATGATACTAATCAAGCCTGGAACGCTCTGAAAGAAAATATCACACGAGCAACTACCTCAGTTTTGGGACATTTTACTACAACTAAGAACCCCTGGTTTGATGCCGAGTGCTCGAACGCTATCGAAGATAGAAAATTAGCAAGGGAAAAATTCCTACAAAAACCAATAACACAAAACAAACTTATTTTTGAAGAGAAACAGAAACTTGCCAGGAAACTCATTAGGAAAAAGAAAAGGGATTTTATGAATTACAAATTAAAAAGAGCTGAGAATGACCGTACCACAGACTCCAGAGGATTTTTCAAGAGCATAAATATGTTTAAAAGTGGGAATATAAAAAATTATGGACAGTTCATAACAGACCCAGATGGCTCCTTGCTAACAGAAAGAAGTGACATTGCTAACAGATGGAAGGAATATTTTAATGAGTTACTAAATGCTCCAACTATAAGCGTCTCTCAGGAAGATGACAATGAATATCTTACTGCTGACCCATCGGACGAAGAGCCCAGCTTAGCAGAAATTAAAGAAAGCATCAAGAAGCTGAAGAGACATAAAGCTCCTGGAAGTGATGGTATAGACACAGATATATGGAAGCTCAGTAAATTTCCTTTTGTAAACTGCTTACACAAAATCATCACCAACATCTGGAAGCAGGAACAGGTCCCACATGATTGGAAAGAAGTAGTTGTGTGCCCTATATACAAGAAGGGGGACCCAACAAATTGTTCAAACTACAGAGGAATTGCGTTACTAAACACAACATATAAAATTCTGACAAATATACTGTTAGCAAGGATAAGCCCTTACGTTGAAGACTCCCTAGATGATGCCCAATGTGGATTTAGACCTAACAGATCGACTATTGACAATATATATGTCCTAAGGATGTTGGGTGAAAAGAAATATGAATTCAATCAAAATGTACATATGCTTTTCATTGATTTTAAAAAAGCTTTTGACAGTATCAACAGGGAATATTTATGGAAGTGCATGAGGCAGATTGGCATCCCTAACAAATTGATAAATTTAATAAAATCTTGCACTTTAAACTCAAAATACAAAATAAAAGTAGCTAGCAAACTTTCTGAAGACTTTGAGGTTAAAACTGGAGTCAAACAAGGGGATTCACTCTCACCAGTTCTTTTTAACATAGTAATCAATAGAATAATCCAAAAAGTAAAGCTACTACAAATTGGAGCACAACTGGAAAGCAAAATTAACATTGTAGCATACGCTGATGACATTGCATTATTATCTGACAGTGAGAATGATTTGAAGCTTCTTACAGCACAATTAATTAAAGCCACAAATGGCACAGGCCTCCAGCTGAATACAGACAAAACAATGTACTTTATCTTATCCCGCTATCCATCAAATAATAATGTACTGCAAATTAATAACACAGCTTTCACAAAGACAAATGAATTTAATTACCTTGGTACAATAGTAACCTCTGACAACTCCATAAAAATTGAAATAGAATCACGAATTCAGAAGGCTAACAAATGCTACTATAGTCTCTTGACAGTTTTCAAAAGCAAGTTAATTTCTAGGAACACCAAACTACAAGTATACAAATCATTGATTATACCAGTACTCACCTATGGATCTGAAACCTGGACTCTCACAAAAAAAGAGGAAAACAGATTAAGAGTATTTGAACGAAAAATTTTGAGAAAAATATTTGGACCCATAAGAGATAGGATCAGTGATGAATGGAGATTGCTAAATAACAATGAAATTTACAAATTATATAAAGACTCCGATATAGTGGCCAAAATTAAAGCCAAAAGACTGAAATGGATAGGGCATGTCATCAGAGCACCACCAAACAGGACCATCAAGAAAGTGACTGAAGAGATTCCCACCGGAAGAAGACCTCTTGGACGCCCACGCATGAGATACTTGGACAATATTCAAGACGATCTCAGAAAACTAGGACATGACAGACAGTGGCAAATTACTTGTAAAGACAGAGCAAAGTGGTTCAACATTGTCCATTCTGCAGCAAAAAGCCTTCATGGATTGTAATGCTTAATAATAATAATAATAATATGAATTTGGCTCCCCCTGAAATTCCATCTGGTGCAGATACCCCATTTGCCCAACCCTAGATCCAGGCCTGCCAAAAGCTTTTATGAAAGTGTCTTTTGATTGTCCCCATCTGTAACTTAGGTGCCATCTTTACTGTAAGTAACATGCTGTCTTTTCCTACATTGTTGATATTCCTACCGGATGTTCCGTTGTTAAATTTTGTATTTACTTTGAGACACATTTATGGCTCTATATAAAGTATAATTTACAAATGCAAGATGCCATTCCAGGTTAACTGAATTACAAGTAACTATGGACACTCCAATACACGAATCGCATTCCATAGAATGGTAATTCTAAATTGTTATGTGAAGTACTGTAGACAATGAAGGTACACTAGAAAGTAAGATTTTTGTCTCAAGAGTTGCTTTATTTTTATTTTTAAAATTAATCAAGGTTCTGACAGGTCACAGGTGCAGCAAATATAATGTTTACGTTATTGGTATGGTTCTTAATTTTGTAATCAACCTTTGTACTACTGTGCAGAATAGTCATTACTCTGTGATTGTGCCGATATGGGCACTACTGCATAATATTTCGTTAAATTCAGTTGTGAGTGGTGCATTCGATAATGAAGAGATGTGCCCAGGTAGCCAACAGAACAATGGAACTGTATTACATAAAACCTCGAGCAACTTCAACAGAACCTTAGATCGTCCAGACCTGAGGCTAACAGTTTAACACCAATGTAATAACAGTTTCTACACCAAACAGTTACTACATCTCCAAACTTGAATATACTGTTTGCCGCACAATTTAGTAATTGTGTATAGGGAAGTGGACCAGATGGCAAATAATAAACAGTGAAACAATTAGTGAACATGGTAGTATTGTCGATCGATCGGTCGGCAACAGCTCGCCCCAGGAACCCGAAATGACAGAACACAATCTTGCAAAAACTGTAGATTCAGGTTTTGCGTCCTCATCTTTTGCTCAATTAAGTCAAGACTTATTCTCTGCTTTTCAAAAAGCGAATGTTGCCGGTGCAAATGCACTGCCAAAAAGCACAGAGGAGCATGTTGCAGACACTAATACATTGTTATTGCAGTTCACGCAACGAATGAAACAACATCAGAAACTAATGGGACAACAGCTTCAAAAGTTAGAAGCAATGGAACAAAATCAGGAACGAACACAGCAACAGTTACAAAAGTTAGATGCAATGGACAAAATCAGAAACGAAGACAGCAACAGTTACAAAAGTTAGACACAATGGAACAAAATCTTCAAAAGTTAAATACAATCGAGCAAATGCTTGAACAAACACGTGAAGATTTAACTGCTGAGTTACTTAAAATTGAATCTAAATGTCAAAAAGTCTGTAATGACGTAAAAACACAAATTTGTGCGCATTTTCAAACTATTTTTTCGCCACATGAAAATGCATTACAGAATCACGAAGCAGCCATAATAGAACTGCAAACTATTGTTCACGAAAATCATGAGACCTTGCGGGCTAAAATTGACTCAGTTGCATCTACCGATTCGGTTATGCAACTTGCAAAAACTCAGGAAAACTTAAAAGACACAGTAGATACGCTTTCAACACAAATGGACACTCAGAAACTTGGTTCAGAAAAACACACTGAGGAAATCAGTTCTTTATCGGAGAAAGTAGCCGAACTTTTGGATCAGGTTACCAACTTATCTACAACGGTAGATGACGATCTGAATGATACAAGACCAGTAGCCTTTACTGACACAGAAGGGTAAGAACAAATTAGAATATTCAAACAAAATCAAAATCAAATTAATACACAACACAAAAGGGAAATGCAGGAAGTACAAGATCAGTTGGCACAAGTATTACAAGAATTACATATTTCAGAGGAGACTCACGCTCTGACATGGGAAGAGGGATTCAGAAAAAGGAAAAGTCACAAAGTAATAATACAGGGTATTTTGGAAATTATGAATGAATTTGTTATGGTGCATCGAATTTTGAGGCGGAACCGCTGACACGACGTAACAATGGCAGATATGCGACTCGCCGACACGATGACTTTGACTATAAGCTGTTCATTTCTACACGTAAGTTCAAAACATTTAAGAATTCTGGTAACGACATTCATCCACAAGCATGGCTTCATCAATTCTCTCATTGTTTTCCTCCCAACTGGTCATTAGAGCACAGACTGGAATTTATGTGTGGCCACTTAGAGAATGAACCAGCTGTAAGAATGCGATCGGTCATTCACGATTGTCACAGCATATTGGTCTCAAGCTACACAAGACCGAGTAAAACATAGCGTCATAATGATGAATCATTTTGAACAGTCTGAATTTTCGAGTCCATCAAAATATTTTGAAGACATGTTGCACAAAAATCGGTACCTGTCAAACCCATACAGCCCCTCAGAACTCATCCGCATTTGCTTAATCAAATTGCCTGAACATTTAAGACATATTATTTTGGCAGGACGTTGCAAAGACGACATCGAAGGTTTTCAGGGACTCTTACAAGAATTAGAAATTGACACAGACAGTCGCAGGATGCGAAAACAGGATAACAATCATTACAGGTCACATCAATCACAATTCCGCCATGGCAGAAATAATAACTGGACATGACAAGGCTATTCTTACAACGCAAATCGTGACCAAAACAGACACCACCCATATGACAACCGTTGGGAGAGTAATAATAATTACAGGGAAAGATCACCTCACTGCAGTAATGAGTATGACAGAGACAATCAGAGAAACAGACAATATTGATACCAAAATAATTATTATCAAGGGAGACAGAATAACTTCAGATGCAACGTTCTATGGCGCACTTACGACGCATGGAAAAATTCTCTACCAAGTGACCGACAAGAAAGAAATTACAGACACTACCGACATGACGGCAGACGATATAACATTAACAGTAGACCAGAATTTAAACAGAACTGGAGGGATTCAAACAGGGAAGGGCTCTCTCGACAAGCTGAAATTGTAGCGGTTAGATCTCTAAATCTCAATAATAATGCACGATAACAAATAGACAGTAGACAATGACTCACACCGCTGACAGCCACAAAACGTACTTATGAAGCTGACGATGTAGCTGCTGTGGCTATTAATTACGTAAAAGTATAAGACATTATGGACATCATACTCCAGGAACACGATGTAAAACGTAACAACATTGCATAACCTGTAATTCACATTACAGTAAATGACCTAAAATTTATGGCAGTACTTGACTCTTGCAGTCCCATTTCAGTAATTAGTGAAACGGCTTTTAGCAGATGCAACAAATCGAATGATTGCCCCACACTTCCTTTATGTAAGATTAAATTACAAGGTACAATTTTTGGAAAAAGTGTAGATGTACGCCAATAAACCAACTTAGAATTCTTTTGTCAAAACCACAGATTCACTATGAACTTTCTTATCGCTCCATTATTGTCTACAAACATTATGTTGGGAGTAGACTTTTTGAATGAATACAAAGCAATCTTACACTTTCACGATGCTGAAATAAATTTAGAGAAAGAAGGTAAGTCAATAGCTTTGAAATTTGAAGATTGGCTCTCAAACCATGACGAGGAAATTAATCGGCTTTACCTCTTGTTACACAAGAGGTCGGAACTCTCGACGGAACTTGACACTATCAATCACTCTGCAAGTATTGACAGGGATGAAATCGACGGCGTATTTGATACAAATGAGTTAATTCAGAATAAAATTCAGACAATTGAGAATTGTAATGACACTGATAGGCAGGACCTTTTTGAGATTTTACAAGCACATTACACAGTTTTTACTCATAAAACAGGAGCAATCAAAGGATTTCAATACGAATTTCGTGTTCGTGAGCATTCTAAATTTTGTGTTAGACCATACTTAATTCCGGCACATTATAGAGACCAATCTGTGCTTGACGAGGGAATTATTGAGCCTGCAGTAAGCTCATACAACAATCCATTACATGTAGTTGAGAAGAAAAGTGGATCGATCAGTCTTGTCTTACATTGGTGACAAAAAATATTATCATCATTCCTGAAACAGACAGGCCGCAAACGTTGCAATAACTTCTTCGAAATTTTAATGGTGTAAAAGTGTTGTCTTCTATTGACCTCAGATCCAGCTTTTATCATATCTAACTCCATAAAGAATATAGAAAATACATAGCTTTTCTTTGTTTCGGCGTTTGTTATCAACTTCGAAAACTTCCTCTTGGTTTGAACATTTCTTTGGCAGCATTCATTCGTGGTCTAAATTCCACATTACCTGAATTCTTAAAACGTCACATCACCTTAAAATGTGGACGATATTGCAATAGCAGAAGCCTCACACGAACAATGTAATCGCATCCTCAACAGTGTGTTACGTATTTTTGCAGAATCTGAAATTACAGTTAACTTAGAAAAGTCTGAATTCGGTAGGACAAAGGTGAATTATTTCTTCTGAAGGCGTTCAGCCTGATCCTGAAAAGTTAGAAGCAATCAGAGCCATTCCAGTTCCATCCACAAAAAAACAAGTATGCGGTTTTCTAGGCCTCATAAATTTTTACTGTCGTTTTCTGAATATGTAAATTCTAGTGACACCAAAACTTTGTTCTCTCACTGGAAAAAATACTGTTTGGAGCTGGGACAAACAGGCACATTTAATTCTTAGAAAGAAGCGCTACTTAACGCACCAATACTAGCTCACCCCGATCTGTCACAAGATTTCTTCCTTATCACGGATTCTTCTAAGGTCGGTCTTGGTGCCCATTTATTTCAAGAAGCCATAAAAAATGACACTACTATTCAGAAAACCATTGCTTTTGCTAGCCACGTGCTAACAAAATCTGTAAAAAAATTATTCCGTTACTGAATTAGAAGCTTTAACTATCGTTTGGGCATTTAACTAATTCCGTTTCTTTCTTTCTGATAAACACGTAAAAGTATACAGTGATCATCATGCATTAGAATTTCTTATGTCTTCAAAATTAAATCATGACATGTTAAAACGTTGGGCATTGTTTCTTCAAGAATTCCTCTTCACAATAGTCTAAATTCCTGGCAAGGAGAACATTGTTGCGGATTCACTATCACCTGCACTGGCTGGGCTTGAGAAAACTAACACAGAAGACAACCTCGAGAAAAATTTCAGTATTCTTTACATTCAGGAAATCGCCTTTGAAAACTTCATTGCCACATCTTTAAAGGACATTGCTCATGAATAAGATAAAGATCCGATTTGGAAAGACATCAAAAGTAAATGGCATGAAAAGACACAGTTTTGGCATTATTGTCTGGTCAGAAACAACATACAGAATATCCAAATAAAAAGTGAGGGTCATCTTGTTAGCAATCCAAAAATAGTTGCAGACACATTAAACAAACATTTTTAACAGTAACAGAAAAAATAGGTTTACAAGGCTCCATGAACCAAGCCATCAATGTTTTGAAAGCCAGAGTACCTGGCTCAGTACAACACATGAAGGTAACAAAGGTCACGTTCAAAAAATTGAAAGAGTTATTAAATCTCTGAAAAGTGAAAACTGTACTGGGACTGACAAAATTTCTAAGAAATTATTAAAGTACTGCTGCAGGCATGTAAGTTAAGTCCTTTGCCATATTTTTGATCCTTCACTTAAGCAAGGAATAGTTCCTGAGAGGCTTAAGTATGCAGTTGCAAAAGTGCTGTATAAGACGGATGTTATTTTGCTGACATATTGCTACACGTGTTTGTCGACAAAGAGTTTTATTATAGTTTATCTCACTGTATCATGAATTTCTACAGCTGTGTGTCTTTATTACAAATGAATGATTATAAAGAATATCTGAATGCTATAATCAGATTTCTGTCATGTAGTTTAAGAAATTATAGCCTTTTCACAAATCTTTTATTTAATTACTTAAAGACTACGTCCATCATTTTAACATGGCATAACTACACAAAGATGTAAACAAACGACTCAAGACCTACACCGTCGAATTAATGAAAGTGGAATGGGAGTAGATCCACCTAATGGCAATTGCTGAAGGTTGTAGGTGTTGGTAGGATTGTGACTTAGTGTGAGAAAGATTGTTAAATGCGTTTTAAGTTTTTCGTACCTTAAACATAAGTTGATATGAGAGTGTGCCAACAAGGAGTTTCCTGGTTTAAGTTCACTTATGTGAGTGGTGGTGGGGTCATGCCCGTGTGTGTAATTCATGGCTATAGAAACCCAACTTTATAGCGAAAAATGTTAATTTTATCTTCTACATCTAACTTTGCAACTCACAGTGAACTGCATGGTAGAGGATACATTCCACATACCAATTATTAGGTTTTCTTCCTGTTCCATTCAGGTATGGACCATGGGAAGAATGATTGTTTGAATGCCTCTGTGTGTACAGTAATTATTCTAATCTTATCCTCTTGATCCCTATGTGTGCAATATATAGGGGATTGTAGTATACTCTAGAATTATCATTTAAAGCCAGTTCTTGAAAGTTTGTTAACAGACTTTCTCAGCATAGTTTACATCTATCTTCAAGTGTCTTCCAGTTCAGCTTCTTCAGTATCTCTGTGGTACTCTCCCATAGATCAAAGAAACCTGTGACCATTTGTGCTGCTCTTCTCTGTATATGTGCAATACACCTCATTAGTCCAATTTGGTGCAGATCCCATTAACTTGAGCAATACTCTCAAGTGGGTTTCTCAAGCGATTTGTAAACAATCTCCTTTGTAGACTGACTGCACTTCCGCAGCATTCTATCAACAAACCGAAGTCTGGGATCTGCTTTATCACGACTGAGCAAATGTGCTCATTCCATTTGATATTCCTACAAAATGTTACACTAAGGTATTTGTATGATTTGGTTGAATCCAACAGTGACTTACTGATATTGTAGTCAGAGAACACTACATTTTTTAGTTTTGCGAAGTGTACAAGTTTACATTTCTGAACATTTAAAGCAGTTTGTAAATCTTTTCACCACTTTGAAATCTTATCGAGATCTGACTGAATATTTATGCAGATTCTTTCAGAGATTATTTCATAATAGATTACTGCACCATCTGCAAAAAGTCTGAGGTTACTATTAATATTGTCAGTAAGGTCATTAACACACAACTTGAACAGCAAGGATCGCAATACACTTCCATGGGGACCACCCAAAGTTAATTCTACATCTGACAATGACTCTCCATCCAAGATAACAAGCTGCATTCACCCTACCAAAAAGTCCTGTCTAGTCACAAATTTCATTTGATATCCCATATGATCATAGTCTTAACAATACACATAGGTGTAGTATATAAATAAATAGTTGGTAACGTGGCAAAATGTTCTTATACCTTGTGGTAGGAACTCATTACAACTTTAAGCAAATGTATTCAATCATTGTCTAGTGTTACAGTAACACAGCTTCATTTGCATAAAGACAGCTGGTTTGTTTCAGCAGCAGTTTCCAGCTCTCACATGCCTGCACTGAGGTACAGTTACCGTTACACAAGCAGCGATACTGTGAACACAGTTTACTGTGGATATTATGACCCCATAGAAAAGCAATTTGTCAAACTTAATTATGTTTGTTAAATGTTTGACTGTGTACACCAATGATTGAGACATTTGTCAGACACGGTGTGTTTGGCCTATTTAGGGGAGATGTTGATTTACAGCAGCTCTGACAAGATGGCGGACGTTATTTGTGTTGACGTTTACCGCACATGTGTATCGAGAAAGAGTTTTATTATGATTTGTCTCACTGTATCATGAGTTTCGACAGCTACAAAAACTATGATGAAGGCCAAAAATGAAATAACATTTTCAGTTACCAAAATGAGCCGTATTGTGCCTATTACACAGGAATAGGTCAAGAAGGAAATCTGTAGACCTATTCTACGCACAACATACAAGAGGAGAACAATAAAAAATTGAAGCTCTCTGGTTCTTCTACAGACAATATATATTTTCCCGTGTTGTTGTATTTTAATGAACTGTCATTAAAGGACCAAGGACAAGAAAATAAATTTTTACATACTAGTGTCTTATTTTTCGATGTGAGGGCAAAATAACTCATTTATTAAAAATTTGACCGTTCATTCAGAGAAAATTGAGTTAATCATCAGTTTCTGAGCAGCATTTTCTTTAGCAGATTTTCATGAGCATGATCATAGCCACCTTTACAGAAGCCAGTGTCGTGAGAAGTGGCAACACTGTGAACTACTGAACTAATCCAGTTCTCTGAACTAATCCAGTTCTATGTACATTGTAAATGTTTGGCTTCGTTTGCTGTGAGATATGGTGCTTTTGTTACAGTAAACTGTATCTCTGTAAATCGAAAGATGGTTGCCCTGTTTATATATGTGAGCTTTCTGACTGATAAATTTTCATAGAAACGAAGTGTAATGTGTAGAACCCATTAGATTAACAGGTGATATTCAACATATACAGAGAAGGGCAGTACGAATGGCCACAGGTTTGTTTGATCTATGGGAGTATGTCATAGAGATGTTGAAGGAACAGAACTGGAAAACTCTTGAAGACAGGCATAACCTATTACAAGAAAGTCTATTAAAAAAGTTTCAAGATCTGGCTTTAGATGATAATTTCAGGAATATACCACAGTCTCCTAAATATCACTCACATAGGGACCGTGAGGATAAGATTAGAATAATTACTGCATGCATAAAGGCATTCAGTCATTCTTCCTGTGCTCCATACGAGGTCTGGCTGAAAAATCTCTGAAACTTTGTCCACAAAATTTTTCTACGCTTACCTTTTACTTATTGTACATGGTCTCCTTCGAAATACTTTCCTCTTGATACATCGCTCCCAACACCGTTTCCACTTCCCAAACTGGTACGCATTTTGCTGGATAGCACGAAGCGCAGTCTACGAATTCCCTTTAATCTCCTCTGTCTCCTGATAGCCTTGTCACATTCTTATGCATTTTCCTCTCCATGTCTTGCCTAGCTGCAGAAAATTATGGTTTGACCACTACTGGTTCTTCTGGTGTGGTGTGAATGAAATGTTCCATGATGTGTCATGCCTTCACCTGTGCCTTTGCTGTTGACAGGGTCCCTGGAGATTCTTGTACTATTGCTGTGCCAGTCATCGTTTTCGTCTACTACTGTGTCTACTGCTTTCTGCAGTAGTCCTCTCTTAATATCCACTGCAAAGTCGAAACTGTGTAAAAAATCAGCACGTTGAATTGGCTTGGTGACATCAGCTATCAAGAAATTCCATATCATGTGCTCTTTGAAAGCCAAGATCTAAACCAATGATATGCTTCCATATGCTTAGATTGCTGACGTATTTGCTCCTGTTAAATGTAGAGGAGTGGCTGTACAGTCCAATTGGAACAATCCTTCAGGTAACACTCAGACATGTGAACCCATATCTACCAGAAACTCCTTTTGGGAGTATCTGCCTGTTATGAGTAGTAGCTTTGCCCAATTTGTCAAAGTTGTGAATCCTACCTTCACATCCTGATAGTGGCTGTAAAAAAGTGCTGCCCTTGACAACTGAAATTTTCATAACCAGATGTTGCTGTGATGTGATGACACCTTGTGCATATTACTTCTGTGCTGGCTACCAGCTCGAGGCTGCCTAGCTGGTTGTCTGTTGTTTCCAGTATGCAGAACATAGTATCCTGTTGGAAAATTCTGTTCAGACTTGCCATCTGTATCCTTGATGGATGTGGAGCCAATGTCGTGACTGCAGACATCTTCTTGCGTTGCACACCCAGTTGTGCACCAGGGAGATTACATTTTGCGAAAGCCTCCTGCGAACCTGGCATTGAAGGGGCGATAGGCGAACAAATGACATATTTCTGCGGGCAACTTAATGTTTGTATGTAACAACTGAGCGTCCTAGAGAGGTTGTTGAATGTGTTTGGCTACTGGCATGATGTGAAGCATTTGCGAGTCTTCTCAGTGAATCTTTGGTGAAACCAACACCACGAAGATCTGTTTGTTCATCAATGTTTATCATTTTGCACGTGGTTTCGACCCCAGCCGTTGCTGTCACTACTTTCTCCTGTGCACTGTTTGTTATTCAGAGCTGCCACCTGTGCAGCCAAACTGTGAACTGCATCTCCCAACTGTTCCATTGTGAGGGCTTGCGCCTCGCTCATGTGCTGATTCAATTCTGACGTGCTCAGTCCGGAGCTCTCAATCGAAATAATTCCACCTACAACGTTGTTTGCTTTGAATTCGATGCATGCCGCCATTGCTTCTGCTCTTTCTGCCGGCACTTTTTGTCCATGACCAAAATGATTTTCATATTTTTGGGGAGTCTTTTAAGCCACTTTGTGTGTAGTGATTGTTCTTGTGTTAAGTCTATTCCTGATAGAGAATGAAGTTCGTGTAGAAGTTGACATGGTGATCTATTGCCTAAACTGTTGTCTGCCATCAGCCCTGCAGCCTGAGCTCTGGAGAGGGGGCAAAGATTTTTTTTTTTTGAGATCCCCTTTGTTTTGGAAAAGTGAAACCTCTTTGGCGAGAATTATTTGCAATTTATTTAGGTGTGCCACAACACAATGGAACTGCATGTCATTATTGATTTCGTGCTGGCAAAAATGTTTTCTGCTTGTAAGAACCAAAGCTCTGGTCTGGACGTCCAGAAAGCTTGTAATTTCATTTGTTACACTGTCCTACCTTGCGTTGTTGACTGTAGTAGACGCTGTTGTTGATGTATTGTGTGTGTGTGTGTGTGTGTGTGTGTGTGTGTGTGTGTGTGTGTGTGTGTGTGTGTGTGTGGTGGGGGAGGGGGGGGGAGAGGCGGTGGAGGGGGAGCAGGGTTAGCACTCATACTGGCGTTGAAGTGTGGAGGCAGCATATTGCCGTCGTCCTCTCCATTTATCCCTCCTTTGTCTAGTGAAGTCGACATTTCTCGTTATAATCAGGATCATCTCTATAGGAATGCTTAGTGCAAAGGCGAGGTTGATGCTCATACCCTGGATAGCTTTATCTGAATCACAATTACAAGAGGTACAAGTATGAAAGATATACAACACTAATTGGAGTCATTTGTTACAGTCGATTGTTCGGTCCCCACACGCCGTTTCCGAAGTTTCAGGTTACCCATCCAGACCGGTGCGAGCGCAAATTCATGCGGCTTGCCTGAGAAAGTGACGCTAAACGTGTTATTCTTTTGGTTTCCTCAAACCGAACAAGAGAGCGATATAAAAATTGGACATGGGACAGTTGTAAGGGTAGACCTCGAGCCGTAGGCTGAGTAATGTCGTACGTTATCTGGTGCCGCGCACAACGCCCTGCTTGGCTACCTTCAGTGCTAATTAATTCGAAAAAGACGCAACGTATCGAACGTCTTTCTTAACATTTATTTCTCAGCACAACCTACCCTGCAGCACCTTTACAAGCTTTTCAAACTGCTTCCGACTACCCCGTATAGACATTTTCCCAACATCGCCATACTTCTTTCGATTGATGTGTGTGAGTTTTGAAACATAACTGGTTATGGAACAGTATGCTCTGAACTATTTTCAATGCCTCTGGTCCGAACAAGATGTTCGGAAAAGTTCCATTTCTTGTTTAACTAACGCCGGATCTGCAATTTGCCTTTTAAATATTCCAAGGCTGTCAATTTTTGTAAATTGTTTTGGTCGCAAAGAAACAAGTTTTACAACGGTTCTCGATGCCCTCCTGAATATACAATTCATATCTTACAAACACTATGATCTTTGAGTGTGTCGGAAATCGGAGGGAGCGATGAACGGCGAATGTTTACATTGGAATTGAAGTTGATGTAATGTTTTGTACCACGATAACTCCCATTTCGGCCGGGTTGTTATGGTTCAGATTTTGTTGTTGAACAGTGATTGGGTGTTGTGTTCTACATAGTACAACGAGCTGCTGAGATGGCCAATTCTACAAAAGCTTCCAAGGTAGTATGATGCAATGATTTTTCTTATATTTCACTGTTGAAGCTACCTATGGTTGTAATAATATAATTTTGGTTAAGAACAGACTAAATAAAACTATTAGAAAGCTGGTGCTGTGGAGTGTAGCCACGGTATTTAAACACTTTTGAAAGGTACACAGAAAAGAAACAGAATTGGCTGTGCAGATCACTTACCTGCAGTACTGTCAAAGACCAAAATGTTGGAGTGTAAAGTTGATTGAAACCAAGGAAATACACACGTCTTTTTATTAACACTGCTCACTGTTTGGTCAGTAATTTGCAGCACTTGAGGGGCGTAATATGATACAAAGTTATGGTGCTGCAATGTTGTAAATATTTTATGAACACACCATTGAATTAATATGTAGTGCAAAAGACAGTAGGTGCAATGAAAGTTCAAGAGCTGTTTTCTGATGTATCATTCTTGTACATATGATGAACAAGTAAATTTGACTTTGTGTGAGAACTGGCAGTGCACATTGGTTTTAACATGAAAGTTGTGTACTTAATTGAAGTGGTCAGATGCAGGCCAGTGTTAATGCTTTGATTGAAAAATGATGGCATACCGGTTTCACTTGTTATTTAGGTGTTTTAAATTTTTTTCCTGGGGGTTTTATGAAATCATGTAAGAAAAGGCTATCTTTTCCTGGAACGTGTCAATACATAACTCAAAAAATGCAGATACAAATTTGATGATAATAATTCTTTTGATCAGCAATTGCAGGTTATGCTAACGAAGTGCAAGATATGAACTGTACCTATGCTAGTTACATCATAATACACATACAGATAATCTTTATAGAGACAAATTCAATGTATAGAGTTTTTAATAGTTGCACATGAAATGATATGGTCTAATGTATAAAGTTTTTAATAGTTGCACATGAAATGATATGGTCTATTATGTGATAAGTAATGTATTTTATTGGTGAGACATCAGTTGTTAACTCATCTAAATGCCTTAATTTCGTGTAAGTTGTGATTCAAAGTAATATGGCTTCTTCTGCTGGGTGAGGATGGAGTGGGTGAGTATTTGGAATGTGATTTTGTACAAACATATTTAAAAATCTGTATTATTATGCAGATGATGTGCATTAGAACCAATAGTAATAAAATAACAGCATTAATAGTACATAAAACAGTTAGAGACTCACAGTCAAAAATTATAGTGAACAACACATGCTAAGCAGTTATGATGACAACCAAAGAGCAACAGTAGAATGTCCTCTAGATGGATACATTAGATTTAAATTCGCAGAACATAGTACAAAAACACAGACAAAAATGTTTTAAAAATCTTGAGGATTCTTAAAATATTGTGTGGACAGAGGTGTTTTAATTTCAAATTTAAGTTAAAGATCAAATTTGAGGAAATTTTTTGGGAAGCTATGTAATGAATATTTTGGTGACTTAGGAGGCTGATCCAGTCACCCATAGATATCCATACATTTCAGGCTGAAGAATATTCATAGTTTCAACTGTCAGCTAATTTTCTAAACAGCTTTTCATGAGATATATGGAACTTTTATTAAATTATTTGTCACACATGATTTTCAGCTTTTCTGTCACTCTTTCATCTGTCAAAAAATACTGTGACCATTCCTGCCACCCTTGTTTGTGTTCAATCATTTTGCCTTCTTTGTCTGACCTGACCCTGATCCCACACAATGCTGCAATTTCCTGTAAGTGCTTAAAAGCAATATATTTGGTAAACAAACTGCAGTTTGCCAGTATCCTATATACACTACTGGCCATTAAAATTGCTACACCAAGAAGAAATGCAGATGATAAGCGGGTATTCATGGGACAAATATATTATACTAGAACTGACATGTGATTACATTTTCATGCAATTAGGGTGCACGAGAAATCAGTACCCAGAACAACCACCTCTGGCCGTAATAATGGCCTTGATACGCCTGGGCATTGAGTCAAACAGAGATTGGATGGCGTGTACAGGTACAGTTGCCCATGCAGCTTCAACACGATACCACAGTTCATCAAGAGTAGTGACTGGCGTATTGTGACGAGCCAGTTGCTCGGCCACCATTGAACAGACGTTTTCAGTTGGTGAGACATCTACAGAATGTGCTGCCCAGGGCAGCAGTCGAACATTTTCTGTATCCAGGAAGGCCTGTACAGGACCTGCAACATGCGATCGTGCATTATCCTGGTGAAATGTAGGGTTTCGCAGGGATCGAATGATAGGTAGAGCTACGGGTCACAACACATCTGAAATATAATGTCCACTGTTCAAAGCGCCGTTAATGCGAACAAGAGGTGAACGAGGCGTGTAACCAATGGCACCCCATACCATCACGCTGGGTGATAAACCAATATGGCGATGACGAATACATGCTTCCAATATGCATTCACCGTGATGTCGCCAAACACGGATGTGACCATCATGATGCTGTAAACAGAACCTGGATTCATCTGAAAAAATGACATTTTGCCATTCGTGCACCCAGGTTCGTCGTTGAGTACACCATCGCAGGTGCTCCTGTCTGTGATGCAACGTCAAGGGTAAACGCAGCCGTGGTCTCCGAGCTGATAGTCCATGCTGCTGCAGATGTCGTTGAACTGTTTGTGCAGGTGGTTATTGTCTTGCAAACGTCCCCATCTGTTGACTCAGGGATCGAGACGTGGCTGCACAATCTGTTACATCCTTGCAGATAAGATGCCTGTCATCTCAACTGCTAGTGATACGAGGCCGTTGGGATCCAGCACGGCGTTCCATATTACCCTCCTGAACCCACCGATTCCATATTCTGCTAACAGTCATTGGATCTCGACCAACACGAGCAGCAATGTCGCGATATGATAAACCTCAATCGTGATAGGTACAATCCGACCTTTATCAAAGTCGGGAATGTGATGGTACGCATTTCTCCTACTTACACAAGGCATCACAACAAAGTTTCACCAGGCAACGCCCGTCAACTGCTTTGTGTGTATGAGAAACCGGTTGGAAACTTTCCTCATGTCAGCACATTGTAGGTGTCGCCACCAGCGCCAACCTTGTGTGAATGCTCTGAAAAGCTAATCATTTGCATATCACAGTATCATCTTCCTGTCAGTTAAATTTCGCATCTGTAGCACGTCATCTTCATGGTGTAGCAATTTTAATGGCCAGTAGTATATAAACAAAAACTGCTATTTCGGTTACCTACACGTGAGCTTACGTGATAATTCTACTTCACTTATCTGTCCATTGTTACTTCCATTACAAGTCTGTTTATAAATGCAACTCATTTCTTATACAGTCAAGTGCTATTATATTTGTACATCCTATAAGACGTACAACACTGTATTACGAAGTAGTTATGAGTCATTGCTTTTGACTGACATTTTCTCAAGTTCTAATGGGGTAACACTATTTTTCTAAGGAGATAATATTTCCTCGTAGATAACTGTTTGATATACAAAACTCTGAGATGGCTCGAACTTCTTTCCAATGAATCATTCATATGTAATATGAACATCAATGGTCCTGTTGCATTTCTCTAACACTGCTTTCGCTTCTGCATTGATAGATGACACTCTATTGGGGATACCATGTTGAATTATGCATGGTAAGAAATTTTCAGTCTAATTATGATACTGGTTAATCAGTCCATAAAAATGTCTCGTATGTTATTGATGTCATTGAATCCACCTAGTTACCCTCTGTCCATAAGCATCAAGACATTGTTCATGGAAAAGCATGATTAAGGATTAACATGACAGGCTTATCCGACATAAAAAATAAAAATGAAAAACACTCAGAAATATTCAGCATGTAAGCTGCTTAACAACATGTACAAATAATTTTGCAATGTGAATGTAAAATGACTCGTTCCACATAACTACAATTTATCGTGCAAAATTATCAGTGGAACTAACTACATACTGGTGGACACAAATAACGTCATTTTGTTCCAGATAGATTGATCCCCGAAAACATTCTAGAATTCTAGTATAAATGGAAATGAGTGACAACATGGTTTTAGATGGGTGTGATCTGTGCTCTTTTCCAATTGGTGGTAAGTTTTCTTACTCAAGTTATCTGAAGAATATTATGGTCAAGAGTGGATTTAATCATAAATTTTGTATATAACTTGACAGGCACACTGTCAGGCCCTGGGAGATTTAAACTTTTTTAACACTACTAGTGCTACTTACTATGTCACTTATACACACATTGATACAGCAGCTGAATGCTGGAAACTATCCTTGATTTTTCTTTGATGGAACAAATAGTGAGATCCATTAAATTTTTGGCGTACTGCCACATACATTCTATTTTGTCTCCATATATTTCTGCTGTATAACTTTCAGCCAAAACATTAGGAGAATAAATATAATTTAAGTGTCTGCATTCCTGAAATTTAAACAAGCAGTCATTCCAAAATGCAATGATTGACGGATCAAGTCAGAATTCAACATTTTGGCCTTTGTTTCTGATGAACATTGGTCGCTGTCTGGTTGTGAAGTATCCACAAACAAATTTCCGTGCTCGTAGGGCTTTTGGAGAAACACCATGATAGTGTTGTATTCCAGTACTTATTGTAGTTTCACACATTGTCCTACTTGTCCTTTTGGTTAATGTTAGGCCTAATCTATATTTATATTTGTGCTACACTTTGTAACTGCAGTGCAGTAAACATCATTTCTTAAAGAAACTTCCTGGTATTGATTCTATGTCAAAGGGGGTCTGTATTCTGCCAGGTGTATATGTAAGTATGTGGAGTTTAACTGACTCTTCACTTGAGCCACAGTCCCACCACATGTTCTTTGCTCAAACTGAATGATTCTAGTAGCTGCCTGAGAAACGAGGTAGCCTCATGTTTTAATGAACATGATGACATTTTTGTTTATTTTTGTAGCCCTGTGTGCCTTGGTGCTCATTGTTGATACAGATTTGTCTTGATCAGTGAGCCAAGTCTCTATGTGAACATAATCAAAACAATATAGTATGAAACATACCTACAGATAGCTATGACCAGTCACTTATTTGGTCACAGCTGTCTGTAGTTATATGTAATTTAATATACAGTCATAGTGTTCAGTGATATCTATGATGGATAAGCTCAATTTCAAGTGGGTCCCTAGATCACCTTGTTTGTTGTTTATGATGAACAGTGTTGTGAACGATCTGTTCTGTGTAGATTTTTGGAAGCTTTTTGTATAATTAATGTGCACATTGGAGTGCTTCAATTATTCCATATATTTTCTGAAGTACAGATTGGCTTTTTAGCTTCTTCTGCTCCCAAAACTTTTTCAGCTTTCTGAAGTGGCTGATCTTCCTTCATCAGCTATGTTACTGTGTTTTGGTTTAAGCCTTATATCTCTGTTTCAAAGAATTGTCTGTTTTACTCTGTTTTTAATTTGTTGCATTGTTATTTGTAACTCTTATAATCATCCTGGACTTCTTTAAACCAGTTATTCTTAGTTTTATTTTTTTCAAAAGTAGTTGAATAACTTTTTGGTAGTCTTGATATATGGCAGAACACTTTGTTAAGTTGATTACTGATCTGATGATTCTTTGCTCTACTTTCTGGAGTTTGTTTGTTGTTAATTTGGTGTTCAACTTAAATAGTGTTTCAGTCTCATATGTTGCTTCAGGTTTAACAATGCTGTGGTAGTACTTGACTTTGGTGTTCACTGAGAGAGGAACCAAAATGCAGAGGTCATTCTGAGTAACCTGCCTGTCTTCATTTATGGTTTTATTGTCTACAACAAGTTGCCAGTTGGAATCTCACAGCCATTAAAAATCCCCAAGTATTTAAACACAAAATGAAAGAATACCTCCTTAGCCACTACTCCTACAGTTTATCTGAATATTTGGATTCACGAATGTAAATTCTCCTGTCTAATACTTACATTTCATTGTTCCTGATTTTGCCATTATAAAGACTGCTAATTCTGATCTGTGTAAAGTTAAAATGCTTTGTTTGAAATATTAGATAATAGTACCAGCTGAGTAGTATCAGAGGAGTAGTACTGTCTTTTTTAAAATTCTAACACACATGAATAATATAATATGGGAGTAATTACCTTAATTATTAGTTTGGGTACATTAGCACTTGTCATAATTTGTTTCTAGTATACTTTACAGAAGTAGCCAGCAATTGTTGCTTCTGCCTGTATAACTTGAACTGTTACACATCCCATCATTAGAGGACTGATGGAAAATGGTGTGTGAATGAATGAATGCCACCTCGTGACTGTCTTGTCAGAAATTTATGATCTCCCACTTCTTTGTTCCTCATAAATACAAGCAGCTATAAACACTACGCCACTTGCAAACACTTTTGACATCCATGCACAACTCTCTATCAATTGAAGCTTAATTTTGGTTGTTTCTCAACACCTTTTGCATTCAAAATCTAAACAACTACACAAATGTTGCAGTTGGAATTAGGGTCCAAAGGGAGCTCTCTTCCCAATGGCTGCCAAGCCAAGACTGAGTGTACCAGCAAGGTGTGCATGTGCTTGTTTGGAAATGTGGGAAGCACCATTTGCAACATCACATGGAAATGGCTGTATAACAGTTTTTCTGCGACCACATCATTTTTGAAGACTTTTCATTTCAGATTACTCTTGTTATTAATTCTGCTACTTGTATGACAGCATCTGCCTTTGTAACTGAGCAACTAATGAGTCTGACCATCCTGTGGAGAACCTATGTCCAATTCCTGCTACTTCCAGGGATTTTTCCAAGGTGGGAGTATGGGAACAGGGTGCACTCAGCCTCATAATGCCAATTGAGAATTAGCAGCTCCAAGGTGTAGGTAGCTGACAATGACCAGGAGAATGGTGTGCTGACCCTGTGTTCCACCACACTACATCCATATGACATCTCAAGGCAGAGGAAAGCAAAGTGGCTGTTCGGTATTGAATGGTCCTCTGAACACCAAGGGGCTGTACTTAACAAAAGTTACATTCCATTGCTGGGTGCCTCAAACATTTTGTTATTTGCTTTTGATTAACTGCACACAGCAGTGATTGGCTATTGAGCCATGACAATTTTTCTTGGAAGCTTGTATGAATTTAGCCCATCATGATGAGTGAGGTTCTATGTTTGAAACCATGTAGCTTATGTGAAAGTAAATGTTATCCAATTTCTCTCTTTCTGAGAGCGGTGTTTTTTTTGTATCCAAAAAGCCAATAGCTGGTTGCAATTTATTATATTGTGAGGTGTTCATTTAATGATTCTGATTGATTTGCAATGCAGTGAGAAGTCAGAGTATTGTACAAATATGTGGTCTTATGGCAATGTAAATGAATAAAATCTTCTAGGGTGTCCATCTCAAGTGATTGTATGTCCGTGAGCATTTTTCCAAACTCTCCTTGGAAATTTTGTCAGGTGATAAATGTGTGCCATATGCTTTTACTGATTTCATCCTTATACAGCTGTGGTGTCGGCTGTGATACCGCAACTGCTCTGCCCATTGCTATATAAGGTAATGTTTTTGTCCTGTGTCACATTAACCTCTATGGCGGCATTCCGTTCTATGAACAGCTGCAAATTGCCTTCTTTATTAACCACTATAGCTTCCTTCATTGTGCTAGCCCAGAAACTATTAGGCCTACATTATTTTTATGTGCAGGTACTTCATGAAATTGCTTGCCATATTTGTTTGTTATTACAACCATTCTTCAGAAGACTTCTCATATGTGGTTCAGTTGTTTTGGCTAGTTTGCATCATTGAGACTGTTTCCGCTCTATGAACCTAGATTCTTAGAACCCTCTGCTTGGGCTGAATGGTGGTGCTAACTGAAAGAATGTAGGTACATGTTCTTATGAGTAGCCTTTCTTTATCCACTGTGACTGAGACACTGATTGGGTTTTCAGTGAATCAAGGAGTCAAAGAAGGGTAAGGTAAAATCTTTTTCAATCTCTGTCCATGAAATGAAATGTTTCATCAACTGGTTAAACTACACATTAAGTTTTTAGTCTCTTCCAGTTCAGGAAAATGCTACAGAATATGAAAAAGGCAAGTGCATAACAATTTTCATTATTAAATTTGTGAGGAGTTCTGACTAATCACTTTTTATTTGTTTGTTAAGGGGAGCCGGAATGATGAAAATTACAAAATTAATGTTTTTTTTCATTATAAAATTATTTGGAGTTTTCTGAATAAAACAAATCAAATTTCACCATTCTAAGTGTGTTTTTTATCGCTGCAAAGTTGACGCACCGCATAAATGGTTGTAGCGACTTGGTGTGTCACCTCTGACGGCGCCGCTCGCTGGGCTGCAAGCAGGGTATCTTTGCGGAATTAGACAGTGTTTTGTTTTCCAACGTTGTATGGCTTTATCTCTGTGACAAGTGACTGTTCATATCGGTAAACATAAATGCTATACCATGTGTGTTGACTTACGGAATTTGCTTTGTGTTGTTTAGCTGTTCAATTTTGCATATTTGACGAATTTTGCTCGTACCTGTTTTATGTATTTGGTTTGTGGATGTCAGTATGCCCCGTTTCAGCAATCGAGTGTTTAAGGAAAGGCACAATGAGTGGAAGGAGAAATCTTTTGTTGTTTTGAAGGGAGATGCTGCTCAGACTGCTTCACCGACTACTCCAAATGAATGTGATAGAACTTATTCCAGCAAGAAACTTTGTGACAGCAAAGAAAAATTTGAAAACTATGAAAGTGACAGTAATGAAGTGAATGAAATAATTAACATTTCTTTGCTCTCTAATAATTTGAAACATAACGTATTCTGCTAAGTTTGCAAAGAAAGAGGACTGGAATTGAAAATAACTTCACGCATTGGTTTGGCATGTAAAATGTTATTGAAGTGTAACAAATGTGCTGCAGAAGTTTTGTTTTCTAATTCCAACAGTATTCCTCGTAGTGGTATTAGTGGAAAGAAGGTGTATGATGTAAATGATAGGCTAGTGTATGACTTGCATTGCATTGGCAAGGGGAGTGCTGCAGGGACAATGTTATGTGGAATTATGAACTTGCCAAAAGCACCAACCAAGTTAGGATTTTATAGTGAATTGGTGGGATCTTCTGCTGAAGATATTGCTCAAGCAACAATGAAGAAAGCAGTTGAAGAAGCTGTGACAGATAATGGGAATTGTAGAGATTTAACTGTTGCTTTAGATGGATAATGGAAACGTAGAGGTCATAAATATCTAAATGGAATTGTGACAGCTACCAGTGGAGACAGTTGCAAAGTATTTGATGTTGCTATTCTCTCAAAACATTGTAGATGTAAGGGCAATACCAAGGACGAACATAGTGAAAGTTGTGAAGCAAATTTTCACGGCACAAGTGGAGCGATGGAAGTAGAGGGAGTGAAAGCAATTTTTTCCAGATCACAGGAGTGGTATAATGTACAATACACTAACTATCTAGGAGATGGTGATTCTAAGGGATATAACGCTGTAGAGGAACTCAAACCTTATGGCACTGAAATTCACATTAAGAAACAGGAGTGTATTGGGCATGCACAGAAGCGCATGGGGGCTTGCTTGTGCAATCTAATCACCCAGAAGCTTAGTGATGGTAAGACTCTTGGAGGAAGAGGAAGATTGACAGATGAAGCAATTGATAGATTGCAGAGGTATTATGGGTGTGCAATTAGGCAAAATACAAGAAGCATTGAGCATATGAGGAGAGCAGTATGGGCATTATTTTTTCATACTGCATCAACAATGAGCACCCACAACATGCACTGTGCCCCACATGTGATGACTCATGGTGTAAGTATCAGTCAGGAAAGGAATATGCCCATAAAAACAGTTTGCCAAATGATGTAATTGATGTTATTAAGCCCGTATTCAGAGAGTTGTCACAGCCAAGTTTATTGGAAAAGTGTTTTCATGGGAATACACAAAATCCAAATCAAAGTGTAAATAATTTAATTTGGATTAGGATTCCCAAAAGAGTGTCTGTACAGATAAAAACATTGCATTTTGGAGTGTATGATGAAGTGGCAACATACAATGAAGGAAATTTTATCAAATTTGATGTGCTGAATAAAAAGGGAAGAAAAGACCAGTGAAAAGGAAACTAACACTGGAAAAAGAAGAGGATGCTGAAAATCCATCATATGAGGCAGGAATGTATTAAAAAAACTTTGGAAGCCATTTCCCATAATTTTAAAATTTTCATCTTTGATGAACATTTTCTCAAAAACTGCTAACAGCATATCAATGAAATTTATGCACAATGTTGTTTACTTCATTTCCTTCATTTTTATAACAAATTGTAAAAAAAATATTGTATAATTCAAGAGTTGTAGAAGAAAAAGTGCAAAATTTTAGGGAAAAATTAAGCATTTGTTTAAAAAAAACTGTAAAACAAAAACCAATAAATATTTCTTAACATGGCATTATAGCTTTGTAGAGAAATATTCACTGAACTTAGTCCAAATTTCAGAGCAATATGTTTAATGGTTTTAGAAAATATGTTCCTTTTATTTGCTAAAATTAACATGTAGGAGATGGATCGTTCCGGCTCCCCTTAAGTACTGGTTTATGAATAATTTTGCTATTAATCTTGTACTGCATAATACTTATCAGTTCGCTGAATTTCAAGAAAGTTTGTGTATTTGCAGGCTGATGATGCTAAAGAGCCCATTCCTAAGACACTGGGAAGCTCTCCTTATAGTGATGCAGTGTATCATGAGCTGTCGAGGTTAAACGGCCAGGTTAATAGAATGAACAAGCAGACACTAATACAGAAAATGAGGAGCCTACGACTGAGCACAGAAGGATCAACAGATGTTCTAAAAAAGCGCCTGAAGAATTATTATAAGAAAAGGAAGCTGGCTACAATCAATGTGACTTCTTCTCATAAACTTTACCCATATTATGTGATTGTAGATTTTGAAGCTACGTGTGAAGAAGTAAATCCACCAGATTATCCGTAAGTTAACAAGTCATCTTCTTTCCTGTACATTTCATTGTGAACCTTGGCCTCTTAAAACAGTTTTGTCAGTTACCATGATCCAACACTCTAGCAGCCCATTTTTGCAGGCCTCCCATGACTTATCTATCTATCTGGTCTTCAGTGGGGTTGATGGACCTCTGGATTTTCATCTTAACAGCCTCTTACTTACTTTCTTCCATATCACTCATCAGTGCCAAGTGCCCCGCCAATCACAATCTGGATGATTCCACTATTTGTGTGATATGTGGGTATCTAAAGTGTACAGTTCATGATTATACCCTCCTTCACAGCTTGGATCAACAATTTTTCGAATTACTTCTCTCTCTCTCTCTCTCTCTCTCTCTCTCTCTCTCTCTCTCTCTCTCTCTCTCTCTCTCTCTCTCCCCTCTCCCCCCCCCCCCCCACTCCCCCCCCCCCCCTCTCTCTCTCTCTCTCTCTCTCTCTCTCTCTCTCTCTCTCTCTCTCTCTCTCTCTCTCTCTCTCAAAGACATTTAGCATTCCAATATTGTTCGATGTTAGTGACCAAGTTCGAGGCATTACGGAAAATAATTTTTTTGGTACATGGTTTTATTCGAGGTGGGTGAGTGTCAGTCCCAGATATTTAGCCCAGTGTTATTGAGGGTGGTTTGTTCTTGTGGCAGCCATATATTTTGCTTCCTGTTAGTTGCTATGCAATCCCATATTCCTGCTGACTTGCTCAAGACAGAGTTCTTGTATCTATACTATGTCATCAGTATAAGTGAGTATCTGCACTGATTTATAAAAGATCATTCCCCTGTTCAGCAGGTTTGTGTTCCTCGTGACCTCCAAGGCAATGTGAAAAATGGAGACACGCCATCATACCTCCTTACTTTATATCTAGTGGATGAGACTCCATTACTCCCATTTTTATTCTATTCTACACCTCAATCACTGTCATTCTCACAAGCCTTAAAAATTTTCCAGGAGTTCTTAGTCCAGTCTAAGCACAGGACAATGGCAGTCTGACCAGGCTATCATATGCTAATGTGTAGTATATGAGGAATTGATGCATGTCAGTCCTGAATTCAATTGTCTTTTCTAAAATTTGCCTTAGGATAAAGCTGTGATCTGATATGATGAGTTCCCTGGTAGAAATCCACATTGGAGAACGTCAAATCAAACACCTTTCAGCTGTCTGATTTTCAAACTGTTATTGGGCTACCAGTTTCAGCGATATATTACGCCATCTCCGGGCTCCTGTGTACAGACAACAGTATGAAACAGATAACAAAAGCGGGTGGTGCAAGTCTTATATACAGTGGTAATGTGTAATAACATTACAATACCAAACTGTACAGGAAGTTACATCAAAGTTACAGATAAATTATGGAGTAAAATAAGAGAACAGTTGCACGCTGTATATCATAAACTAGGAGCAAAATATGTATGTCATACAATCGTAAAAAGAACCTACTAAGTGGTGGTCAATATTGCGTATGATGAATAGGTAATCACAGTGTAATGCTAATGCAATACGTGTGAAATGACTAGTGTAAAACAGTGTAGTCGTATCTGATGAATCCACAATGAAGGTGAACCATTTGATTCCATTTTGTCATATGCTAATAAAACATAAACCATTTTCTGAGGTGAACCCCTTATCATCATGTTCCATACACAAACAACTAATAAAACAAAAATATAAAGTTACATCAATATCATTTATCAATTACAGACTCATAAGATGCAAATTATTTAATGAAACATGTTTAGTAAACCAAACTATGAATCTATAACAGCAAAAATAATCAATTATTGACAGTATAATGTAAACTGATAGACAAAAAATTTGTTCAGTAAGTGGCACCAGGAGAACAGACACAAAAAGATTTAACTTTTACATGCTTTCGGAGCCAATGGCTCCTTTTTCCTTTGCCTTCAACTCTTCTGCCAGGAGGAGGAGCCACTGGCTCTGAAAGCTTGTAAAAGTTAAACCTGTGTGTGTGTGTGTGTGTGTGTGTGTGTGTGTGTGTGTGTGTGTGTGTGTGTGTGTGTGTGTGTCGTCCTGCCACCGCTTGATGAGTAGATTTTTTTATCTATCCATTTACATTAAACTATGAATGTAATGCAGTATACTGTAACAAATTCCCACTAAGCAGTAAGTTATTATGAAAGTGATAAGTCTGCTGGTAAGCAGACGTGTGGCTGGATGATATGCAAAACCATAAGCTATGAAGTAAGTCTAAGGAAAAGTACTGCAATACATGTGCATTATATAGAAAGACATTCATTTCAATCAGAACAACCAGACACGTATCTCTATATGTCGTGTAGCCTAGCGCTTAAGCTGGCGAAGAAAGGATAGTATGACCTTCGACAGAAAAGCCACCAGAACAGAATATACCATACAGTGTATAATATGTCAGTTGGTAGCTTTATGAGTAGATGGTTAATTGAGAATGTGGCTGTCAATGAATATACACTGTGTGATCAAAAGTATTCGGACACCTGGCTGTAAATGACTTACAAGTTCATGGCGCCCTCCATTGGTAATTCTGGAATTCGGTATGGTATTGGCCCACCCTTAACCTTGTGACAGCTTCCATTCTTCCAGGCATATGTTCAATCAGGTGCTGGAAGGTTTCTTGGGGAACGGCAGCCCATTCTTCACGGAGTGCTGCACTGAGGAGAGGTATCGATGTTGGTCGGTGAGGCCTGGCACGAAGTTGGCGTTCCAAAACATCCGAAAGGTGTTTTATAGGATTCAGGTCAGGACTCTGTGCAGGCCCGTACATTACAGGGATGTTTTTGTTGTGTAACCACTCCGCCACAGGCCATGCATTATGAACAGGTGCTCGATTGTGTCGAAAGATGCAGTCGCCATCCCCAAATTGCTCTTCAACAGTGGGAAGCAAGAAGGTGCTTAAAACATCAATGTAGGCCTATGCTGTGATAGTGCCACACAAAACAACAAGGGGTGCAAGCCCCCTCCATGAAAAACACGACCATACCATAACACCACAGCTTCCAAATTTTGCTGTTGGCACTACATACGCTGGCAGATGACGTTCACCGGGCATTCACCATACCCACACCCTGCCATCATATCGCCACATTGTGTATTGTGGTTTGTCACTCCACACAACAGTTTTCCGCTGTTTGATTGTTCAATGTTTACGCTCCTTACACCATGGGAGGTGTCGTTTGTCATTTATCGGTGTGATGTGTGGCTTACGAGCAGCCGCTTGACCATGAAATCCAAGTTTTCTCATCTCCCACCTAACTTTCATAGTACTTGCAGTGGAGCCTGATGCTGTTAAGAATTCCTGTGTGATGGTGTGGATAGTTAGGAGGTGAGGTACTGACGGAATTAAAGCTGTGAGGGCGGGTCGTGAGTCATGCTTAGGTAGCTCAATTGGTAGAGCACTTGCCTACGAAAGGGTCCCGAGTTCGAGTCTCACTCCGGCACACAGTTTTAATCTGCCAGCAGGTTTCAAGTCTGGATAGATGTCTGCCTATTACACATTACGACCTCTTCAACTGTTGGTGGTCTCTGTCAGTCAACAGAAGAGGTCAGTCTGTACGCTTTTGTGCTGTATGTGTCCCTTCACGTTTCCACTTCACTATCACATCGGAATCAGTGGACCTAGGGATGTTTAGGAGTTTGGAAATCTCGCGTACAAACATATGACACAAGTGACACCCAGTCACCTGACCATATTCGAAGTCTGTGAGTTCTGTGGAGCACCCCATTCTGCTCTCTCACAATGTCTAATGACTACTGTGGTCGCTGATATGGAGTACCTGGCAGTAGGTGACAGCACAATGCCCCTAATACGAAAAACATACATTTTTGGTGGTGTCCGGATACTATTGATCACATAGTGTACCAGAACACTGCAATCTGAATAAACACCCATGTCAACTAATAAAAGTAGAAGTCACATGGAAAAGAACACTCATCATGTACCATGAAATCAATGTAAAGAGGGAAGAACTCACAACACTAACACCATAATGCCAACAAATGTGGTGTAACAACCATCATGGTTACATGTCGAAGAATGAAAGTAAGCAATTAGGTCAAGGCAACATTAACTTAAGTCTTACATGGCTTGTGAAAAATCTAGGAAGGTACAATAAACTAACACCATCTGCACTATTTCAAGAATCTAACTGCATGATTGTAGAGCAGTCTAGAGAAATGATGTTACAGACTTTGTAAGGAATATGTGTAAAGAGATATTCCTGTACATGTTGAAGACCAGTAAAACAATATCGTGTGTAGTTACATGTTTATTGTACGAAATTATTAGCAAGAAGTACAACAGTCAAACTACGGTTATGTATTCCTTGTTGAGCGGTGTCTCATATACAGTACACATGAAACCATTGCACTCAGTACTGAGTCATAACCAGGAAACTATGTTAATGTATTCTAATATACAGGTAAACACAAATGTAAAGTAGAACCCCATTTTAATTATCAATGAACAAAATGATAAAAAATTTAAAACTTACAATCTTTTGTACATTAGTCTACAACCATACTTGGGGAACCAAGCCTGTGTATCTCAAGTAGATCAATCCTGGAATGTACAAACAAGGCTGTTCGAAGGAAAAACACTGACTATTGAAAGTCGAGAAGCAAGGGCATACTCTCACCCAGAAACTAAAACTGCTAGGGAGTCAACATGAACAGTTGTGTAAAAAGATAAGAAAATGAGCATATCAGTAAAACATAAGCAGTCTCAGTGCGCCTATCCAGATCAGCATATAAACAATTTTGTCAGCAACTGGTAGGTCAGCTGTGGCATAGAATAGCAGAATCTAGTCAAGAGTGTTAGATCTAACAAGGCCCCCCCCCTCCCTCCTCCCAGCACCACCACAACCTTAAGGAGCCCGTAACAGTTGAGGACATGTCATTACTAATCACAGTGGTGCATAAAGGATAGAAGGAAATATTACGTGATAACTTGTGACAGCAGTATGGTCAATACAATTCAAATATAAAAGGTTAATGGAAGTAGCACATACATTAATGTTAATTATATTACATATAGTTCAAATGAATTAGTGCTGTGGCAGCGTATCAGTGGGAACACACGAATAAGTGTGTAACTAAATGATAATTTGTATATGATAGAGGCAAATACCATGTAGTAGAAAAACCACAGAAAACGACTACACAGTGAGAGATCGCCACAAATAATTATTTATAGTCAGAACATCCGGCTATTCAAGTATGTCATGTGCAAACATTGCTGCATCCCTAATTGCATGAAATGAGAATTCGAATGCAGTTACCTAAACATCTACCATCCTTACCCATACTGTAGTCGTCATACTTCTACTGAAGAATGAGGAAGTAGAATTGGAAAAAATCAAGACTATGAAAGTACATATTGTCAGTAAAACTGTACTCATTATACTTCTAATGAAGAAAGGAAAGAATAACAAAGAGGCATAATACAAAATCCCAGTACTTTGAAGGTGCATGTTGTCAACAAACTGAGTGATATATGCTCAAAAGCACTGTAGTAGTTATGCACCAAAACCTTACATTAAAAATATGTGAAAAAGCAACATACGAATGAAAGCTTTCCCTGACCAAGGTGTAGGAAAATGGAAATGAGCTTATGGCATCGTTGGCTTTGAGGCCCCATCTGGGGAAGTTCGGCCGCCAAGTGCAAGTCGTATTTCAGTTGACACCGCATTTGGTGACTTGCGCGCTGGTGATGAGGATGAAATGATGATGAGGACAGCACAACACCCAGTCCCTGAGCAGAGAAAATCTCCAACCCAGCTGGGAATGGAACCCGGGCCTGCTTGCATGGGAAGCGAGAACGTTACCACCCAGCTAAGCAGGTGGCCGAGGTGTAGGAAGATTCCAACTGCGGTTCCAGTTAAAATAGGTGCCAGCAGACAAGAGTGATATCTGTAGATTTCTGTCCAAAAAAAAAAAATGAGACATAGAAAGTAGCAAATGAAAGGAGACAACTCAAGTAACTACAAAAGATAGAAAATAACGCATGTACCTACAGTTTTGTATATTATCACTGTATATAAAACCTGCACCACCCACATTTGTTATATGTTTCGTACTGTTACCATTTTTTCTGCACACGAGGCAGAAGATGACATAATATATCGCTCAAACTGGTAGCCCAATAAAATAACAGTTTGAAAATTAGGTGGCTGAATGGTGTTTGATTTGACATTCTGACTGAATAGCCGAGGTTCTGCAACCATCTCTGAAAAGATGGACATACAGAAATCCACATTGGTATGAGCCAGTCTCTCTTTGAGCAGTTAGGAGGAAACGATCAAACAGTATGCTGGAGAATACTTATCCCAAGTTTATCAGTGTAATTCCTCATTAGTTGTCACACTTCTTCTTTCTTGTGTATAACTTGTCCTTCATTGCAGGGGCATTTCCTCCTCTTCCCATACTGAAATGGGCAGCTTTAAGAGAACCAAGGTAGCAAGTTACATGTTATTGTTGTGGTCTTCGGTCCAGAGACTGGTTTGATGCAGCTCTCCATGCTACTCTATCCTGTGCAAGCCTCTTCATCTCCGAGTAACTGCTGCAACCTACATCCCTCTGAATATGCTTACTGCATTCACCTCTTGGTCACCCTCTATGATTTTTAACCCCCCCCCTCCCCCTCCCCACCCGCCACACTTCCCTCCAGTGCTAACTAAATTGGTGATTCCATGATGCCTCAGACTGTGTCCTACCAACCGGTCCCTTCTTGTAGTTAAGTTGTGCCACAAATTACCCTTCTCTCCAGTTCTGTTCAGTACCTTCTATTTAGTTCCGTGATCTATCCCTCTAATCTTCAGCACTCTTCTGTAGCACCACATTTCAAAAGCTGCGGTTCTCTTTTTGTCTGAACTGTTTATCGTTCATGTTTCACTTTCATATATGGCCACACTCAATATGAATACTTTCTGAGAGGACTTCCCGATACTTAAATCTAGACTAGACATTAAAAAATTTCTCTTCATCAGAAATGCTTTTATTGCCATTGCATATTTTATATCCTCCCTACAATTTATATCCTCTCTACTTCGACCATCATCAGTTATTTTGCTTCCCAAATAGCAAAACTAATTTACTCCTTCTAAGAGTCTCACTTTCTAATCCAATTCCCTCAGCATCTCTTGACTTAATTCGACTACATTCCATTATCCTGGTTTTGCTTTTGTTGATGTTCGTCTTATATCCTCCTTTCAAGATACTGTCCATTCCATTCAGCTGCTCATCCAAGTCCTTTGCTGTCTCTGACAGAATTACAATGTCATCGGCGAACCTCAAAGTTTTTATTTCTTCTCCATGGATTTTAATACCTACTCCAAATTTTTCTTTTGTTTCCTTTGCTGCTTGCCCAATATAGTGATTGAATAACATCGGGGAGAGGCTACAACCCTGACTCACTCCCTTCCCAACCACTGCTTCCCTTTCCTGTCCCTAAACTCTTCTAACTGCCGTCTGGTTTCTGTACAAATTGTAAATAGCCTTTCGCTCCCTGTATTTTACCCCTATCACCTGTGGAATTTGAAACAGAGTATTCCAGTCAACATTGTCAAAAGTTTTCTGTAGGTCTACAAATGTTATAAATTTAGGTTTGCCTTTCCTTAACCTATCTTGTATGAGAAGTCGTAGGGTCAGTATTGCCTTGCGTGTTCCTACATTTCTCCAGCATCCGAACTGATCTTCCCCGAAGTTGCTTCTACCAGTTACCATTCTGCTGGAAAGGATTCATGTTAGTTTTTAGGAACCATGACTTATTAAAGTGATAATTCAGTAATTTTCATACCTATCAGCACATGCTTTCTTTATAATTGGGATTATTATAGCCTTCTTGAAGTCTGAAGGTATTTTGCCTGTCTCCTACATCTTGTTCACCAGATGAAAGAGTTTTGTTATGTCTGGCTCTCGTAAGGCTATCAGTAGCTCTAACAGAATGTTGTCTACTTCCAGGGCCTTGTTTCAACGTAAGTCTGTCAGTGCTTTCTCAAATTCTTCTTGCAGTATCACATAGCTCCCTTCTCATCTTCCCCTATGTCCTCTTCCATTTCCATAATATTGCCCTCAAGTAGTTCTCCCTTGTATAGACCCTCTATGTACTTCTTCCACGTTTGTGCTTTCCCTTCTTTGCTTAGGACTTTGTTTCCATCTGATCTCTTGGTATTCATACAGGTGATTCTCTTTTCTCCAAAGGTCCCTTTGATTGTCCTGTAGGCAGTATGTGTCTCATTCCTAGTGATATATGCTTCTACATCCTTACATTTGTCTTCTAGCCATTCCTGCATAGCCATTTTGCATTTCCTGTCGTTTTTTTAGATGTTTGTATTCCTTTTTGCCCGCTTCATTTATTATGTTTTTTCCTTTCATCAATTAAATTCAGTGTCTCTTGTGTTACCCAAAGATTTCTACAAGCCCTCGTCTTTTTACCTACTTGATCCTCTGCTGCCTTCACTATTTCATCTCTCATAGTTACCCATTCTTCTTCTTACGGTATTTATTTCCCCTGTTCTTGTCAGTCATCCCCAAATGCTCCCTCTGAAACCCTCTACAACCCCTGGTTCTTCCACTTTATCCAGGTCCCATCTCCTTAAATTCCTGCTTTTTTGCAGTTTCTTAAGTTTTAATCTACAGTTCATAACCAGTAAACTGTGGTCAGAGTCCACATTTGCCCCTGGAAATGTCTTACAATTTAAAATCGGATTCCTGAATCTCTGTCTAACCATTATATAATCAATCTGAAACTGTCCTATGTCTCCATGTGTTTTCATGTATATATCCTTCTCTCATGATTCTTAAACCAAGTGTTAGCTATGATTAAATTATGCTCTGTGCAAAATTCTGCTAGGCGGCTTCCTCTTTCATTCCTTTCCCCCAGTCCCTATTCACCTACTACTTTTCCTCCACTCCCTTTTCCTACATTTCCTCAGTCTCCTCCTCATCTGCAGTGCTAGTTCGCATATAAACTTGTACTACTGTGGTGGGTGTGGGCTTCATGTCTATCTTGGCTACAATAATGCATTCATAGTGGCTTGCGTTTCTGTTCATTTTACTCATTATTAAACCCACTCGTGCATTACCCCTATTTGATTTTGTATTTATAACCTCGTATTCACCTGACCTGTTCCTCCTGCCACCCAACTTCTCTAATTCGCTACATAATAAGTTTTAAAAGTTTTATTTCTCCCATGCAAAAATTTATTTTTATTTTATCTGACAAACTTCTGCAGTTCATCTCTTAATCTTTCCTGTCTTTAGAACCCTTTATAAAGTACCTGCTATAAATCCATCTCATAGAAGCAGAATGGTTTTATTTGTTTTAGATGGTATTGGAATGTTAAATTGTTTGTGCCTAACTTAGCAACTTGTCCTGTGCCTGTCCAGGAACTGAAATATTTGGCAGATGATTTATGTGCTTTCTGTTACGAGTCCTACAAACATCAAGATACAGTAACTCTTTTGCATGTGCATCACTCAGTCTTTTTTTTTGTCACGGAATTTGTATAGGCTGCATAAAGGCTTCTTCATGATGGTCACTGCACACATGATAAAATGATTATATAAGTTCTAACAGATTAGATGAACCCTGGCTGATTAGTAGTCGTCAGTCAAGACAGTTCAACCACTTTTGAAGTGAGATTGTCTTGGCAGAGACAGAACCAGTTGAATTTCACATATGAATCAGGCAGCATTGGTGCTGGGGTGGGGGTGGGGGGCTGAGGCGATGGTTTGAAGTAGGTATTATGAGAAACAGTTGTTTCACATTGCCAACACTGGGTGCTTATGACATGGCAAAGTGAGTAGTCTGTCTCCAGCTGATTATTTGTAAAGGCAGCAAATTTCCATAATGAAGCTGACAGTGCTAATTTAAATTTTATTAAAGTACTGACAGCTAAAACATCTCTTGGAATATACAATATTATTAAAAGATAGTTGCTGCTCACCATATAGCGGAGATGCTGAGTCGCAGATAGGCACAACAAAAAAGTGTCATAAAAAGGAAGTTTTCGGCTGACAAGACATTTGTCAAAAATAGATCTCTCTCTCTCTCTCTCTCTCTCTCTCTCTCTCTCTCTCTCTCACACACACACACACACACACACACACACACACACACACACACACACACACACACACGACTGCCGTCTCTGGCAGCTGAAGTGACACTGGGAGCAGCAGCAGCAGCAGCAGCAGCAGCAGTAGTAGTAGTAGTAGTAGTAGTAGTAGTAGTGCCTGTTGGGAGAGGCAACTGGGCGGGTGTGTGGAGGAGGCTGGGGTGGGGAGAGGGAGGAATAGCAGGGTAGGGGTGGGGGACAGTGAAGTGCTGCTGGCGAGCATTGCAGGGACGAGGTGGATAGAGGGTAGGGCAGCTAGGTGCAGTTGGGAGGTTAGATGGAGGCCAGGGGAGAGGTGATGGTGGGGGGGGGGGGGGGTAGGGGGGTTAGTGGAAAAGGAGAGAAGTAAAAAGGCTGGGTGCATTGGTACAATAGAGGGCTGTGTAGTACTGGATGTTTGAGGACAATGACTAACAAAGGCTGAGGATACAGTGATTTGCGAATTGTGTTATATATATTCATAAATACTAGGGGGTATTGTCTGTTGCCAAAACCTCCTCTTTGAATCTAATAAACATTCGAAAATGCCTTTCTTCAATGGAAACTGTCGCACATGAAAAACGGGGTGCTTTGAAGATTATATTCATAGCACAGATATGTAAACTTATTTTTTGCATATCAGAGATTGCTTAAAAGTGATCTCTGCCTCCTGCCTGTCATGTCTATAACACTTTATTTCGTGGTGTCTGAAGCTGATAAGAGGACTATCCAGGAAGTTACCTCTGTTTTCATGTTGGATGGGAAATAGAAGGGGAACAGAACAGTCATTACACTGACTCACACCGTAAGTCGGTGTAACTTTAAATGCGAACATTTTTAGGTTAGGCTTTACCATGACTGTTACTGACATTAAATGAAACAACAAGTTTACTGTTACCAGTCACCGTTTTATTTTTTCCATGACGCGTTTCGAAGGTTTAAACCTCCATCATCGGGTGGATTTACATTAGTTAGTATTACATATGTGTGTATGTTGTGTTACGACATTTGGAGGAACTTGTGGCACTGCCTAGTGGAGAAACAAGACACTATTTCAGAATATGGTTTTGGATAACTTTTGGCAAAAAATTAAACTGATATTTAATGGTAAACTTTAATAATGTATGTATGTATGATTTTACTGCTGTAGCCAATATGATCATTGTAATTCAAGCCTGTAACATTTTACCTAATTGTTATTAGCAAGTATGAAGTTTAAGCCATTTTAACATTTCACCTGATTGCATAAACGAGTACGAATGTTTAGCTGTTTTAACCTTTCAAAATTGGATTTATATACCACCTGAAGTACACACACATATATTTGACACCTCAAAACAAACACCTCCAAATGGTTTAATCGATTATTCTGTAATAATGTTGTTACAATGTATATTCTTTGCACTTTGCGATTATGTCTTCTCTTCTGCTGTACGAACCTTGCACCCAGCTGATTCCAGACGCCCTATTTGTTTACAAATGTGGCAGTATACATGTGAAGTGTTATGACAGAAAAAGGAACCTGTGACCACTGGAGGTACTCTAGTTTACTTATTAAAGTTTACCATTAAATATCAGTTTAAATTTTTTTTGTCAAAAGTTATCCAAAACCATATTCTGAAATAGTGTCTTGTTTCTCCACTAGGCAGTGCCACAAGTTCCTCCAAATGTCGTAACACAACATACACACATATGTAATACTAACTAATGTAAATCCACCCGATGATGGAGGTTTAAACCTTCGAAACGCATCGTGAAAAAATAAAACGGTGACTGGTAACAGTAAACTTGTTGTTTCATTTAATGTAAGTCAGTGTACTTAAGAGGGTGATAGTGACAAAGCGATATTGCTTCTTGTTCGCCTATGATAGCCATTCTAGCTGAGTGTTGCACTTGAAACTCCTCGTAAGTATGAACTTTGTTATGTGATACAGATTTTAGAATGCAAAAAATGAAGTGGCCTTGTAAGAAAAGAGATGAGGAGGTTTTCCACAGAACCACCGAGGAAAGGAAATTGTGAAAAACACTCACTAGTAGAAAATAAAGCAGGGGGAGTCAACCTTTTTTACTTGCTGCCCAGTTTTATATGTCTGTTACTAATAAAATTTCCTAACTGCCCACCAGTTCAACAATAATGGTGTATTACAAAGTAGGGAATTAACTTTACTTTATAAAATTTATAAAGCAGAGATACAGCAAGTTAAAGCATATAATATAATTACTTACAAAATACTTTCTCTCCAAATTTTATGAAAACCTTATGAAAATGTTTTTATTGCTGCCTACTGTCCACAATGAAAGCATAAACACACACCATTGGGCAGCAGGGAGAAGGTTCACTATCACTGAGGTAAACAATGATAAGGCATGTTAATACATCTGGGCATAACTGCCGTGGTACTAGATGGAACTGTAAAGGGCAAAAACCAGAGGGGAAATCAGAGGTTGGAATAATCCAACAAAAATAATTGACGACGTTGGGTGTAAGTGCTACCCTGTGGTGAAGAGGCTGTCACAGGAAATGAAGTCATGTCAGGCCTCATCAAACCAGCCTGAATCTTAGTGACTAAATACAATAGCTGTTGATGCTCATCATTTGCACTGGGTATGGACCAGAGAATGAGGGTATTGTGCATCACTGATGTTTGTTTAAGAATGGAAGGGCAAATATGCATGGTGATGATGGCAGTGGCTGCTTATATGTAATCAGTAGAGACTGGAAAATGTAACATCTATGTTTGTTGAAATTTGCATCTATGTTTGTTGAAATTTGCATCTTTTTTAAATGATTGGCTGAATGGATTTAAAAGGTTGTCACACTACATGACAATGCTGTAGTGCTTTGAACTTGATAGCTAAAAAAAGTGCCGATTGGGGAGCTGTTTGACTGGAATGTTTGCTTCTGCAAAATCTTCAACAGTTTTTTTTCTTCAAAAATGGCCATTGTTTTCGTCTTTTGGCTGTGTTTTAAGTTTGCAAAACAGATTGTTCTGTTGAGACAGTAGCATTCCACTCATTAACTGAATGCAGCTGTTATTTAAGGTGTTCCTCAACATTATATTTCTTTTCCCACCCAATTCGATGATTATAAAATCAGCAGAATATTAATTTTGACCGTTCATGGGCACTCATAGCCATGCAACCCATACTTGACAATGCTACTGGTAGGACAAGGAACTTAACATAGAAGTACGAGCAAAAATAACTCTATTCGAATATTAGAGGAAGAATTTTGACGTAGCCGAAATATGTGACTGGTTTTGTTTTCCATTCACCGTAGTGCAATGTGTGAACACTATGTACTGACAGACATATGGGAGCTTAAGCAAACTAGAATTTTGAGCACCAGAGGTAAGAGGACCAGTGTGGGGAAACAAGCCCCACCTTCCTCTCACAGGGCAGCAACCTACACTCATGTTTGTGAAAGCAGAACTGGCACAGGGATCACTGATCCCTCCTGATGTTGTGAGGGCTGTAATTGAAATCTGTGATGGGTCAAGAGGAGTCTTTTCCTTCATTTTGAAATAAGAAAAGAAAACAATGAGCAAAGCACAAAACAAGGTATTTGGGAACGGCTTCTGTGCATTGCTTGTTGAGATTGGCAGTGTGTTACGAGGGCTATCCACAAAGTACATTATGCTTTGGAATTAAAAATAAATAAAGTATTGGAAATTTTTTTATTATATACAGATGAAAGCCACACTTAAATACTACTTTTCTGCATAGTTGCCATTTAAATTAAGGCACTTATCGTAGCGATGGACGAGCTTGGAAATTCCTTTGTCCGCCTGCGCCTTCACCCACGTGGCGAAATCAAGCGCAGTGGAAAGTTGGGCTCAAAGATCTTGCTGATTCACGACAACCCCCGGGCCCACATGGCAAATGCCACTTGCGAAGTTCTCGAATCTTTTAAGTGGGAGTTGTTTCCACATCCACCGTACAGTACCGACCTGGCACCGAGTGACTTCCACTTATTCCCAGCAATGAAGAAGTGGTTGGCTATGCAGCGTTTTGATGACGACGCACAGCTTCAAGAAGAGGTAACCACGTGGTTGAAGGTGCAGGCGGCCGAATTTTACGACGAAAGAATTTCCAAGCTCGTCCATCGCTACGATAAGTGCCTTAAATTAAATGGCAACTATGTAGAAAAGTAGTATTTAAGTGTGGCTTTCATCTGTATATAATAAAAAAATTTCCAATACTTTATTTATTTTTAATTCCAAAACGTAATGTACTTTGTGGATAGCCCTCGTATTAACTGGGTTGTTCAGGACCAACCTGTAGCCATATTTGATGCAACCACTGTTCACAAAGCCCACCACCTAAAACTGTCATGTTAAAAGTATCGGCATTTTACCATCTTTTGTACTTCTGCTAACAAACAAGTGGAGTGTGTCTTTGTTATAAGATGCTAAGTCCCATGACTGAGTGATACATTGCGTTACACAGTGTTTATTACAAACGATTCAACTGCCCACAACTTGCATGGCAGCAGAGCATGACTGCACTGATACATTGCCGTGTTCATGCACTTTTATTTTGCAAACACGTTCTTACACACTTTATCATTCCAAATCAGCCTCACCAAATTATGCATAATACCAGTAATAAAAAATATATTACAGTTTCAATATTTATATGCGAAAAGTAAATTTATTTCAAACTATTTCTGATAAAATAGTTCATCTAGATACAATTTGGTATGGAGTAGCATCTGTTAGGTAATTTTGTATTTTGAGGCAGAATTTGTTTCTATATTTGCATTTATAATAAAATATCAATTTTTCATGTCCCTAGTAATTAGCAATGTGCATGTACAGAAAATTAGTGAAAACAATTTTGATAACTAACATCTCATGGTATCTCAACTGTTGTACAACTTTCTGTAGTTATGATATCATAACTAAATAAATAGGGTACCACTAGTTCTGTGTACTTTGGATCCTAAATTCCTTTCTTAGAACTGGAAAACAGTAGATCACTTCTTTTCTGGACTGTGTTTTTCATTACCATGCTTACTGAACAGAATTGTGACAGGTGACATGAGTATCCTAATGGAAGACAAAACAGCAGTTGGCTTACTGCTTTGCCAGAAAACCGAGAAAAGCCACAAAGGTTATGACTACTGGTTGTTTGTGTTAATTTTGTAAAGGATGCTAAAGGAATCTTGTTTGTAGACTTTATTGAAAGTGGAGTGACAATTAGATATGAAGCTTACTGTGAAACATTAAGAAAACGGTAAAGCCATTTAGAGAAAAGCCACCTTGTCTATTGGCAACGTGTGTTTTGTTTTTACATGATGATGCTCAGCCCCTCTCTGTCCAGCAAACACGAATTTTTGCGACAGTGCAAATGCAACGTTTTTTGAATTCTGTCCCACAGCTCAAATCTGTTTCTAATTGGTTTTGTCCCCTTCGTACACATGAAAAAGTAGCTCAACTGCCAGTGCTTCAACTTTGATGAAGAACTTAAAGATGGTATCACATGCTGGTTGCAATCTCATGTGGCAGCATTTTATGCAAAAGGATTTGCAAACCTGTTAAGAGACATGATCTGAATAGTGTTCATGTAGAGAAATAATATGAAATTTTAGTTTCAAGATTTTTGAAATAAATTGGCTTTAATTATTCCAATATTTTATTTATAGTCTAACAGAAGTTACTTACTGGATAGCCTTCATACTTGAATTTGCAAGTATGCAATAAGTGGGGATGAGTGGTCATCCAGTAGAAGCAGGCCACTGGATGCATTCATGACGGTAGAAGAGGAGGATATGTGGTAATGGATCAACACTTAGTGCTGTGTCTGAAAAATGTGTTTTGGAACTTGAGCAGTCTGTGGAACACCACAGTGCATGAAGCAAATAACAGTTTCTTGCACCCCTTCCCATGTAAGAATTGATGGAATAGCTCTAGTTCACATCATCATTGGAGAAAGGGTTATTCATCAGTGTTGTGTTATCTTTCTTCATTGATGCAGAATTATTGACATTTTTAGAAAAGATTAAAGCCGTGGCAGTTATTTTTTTGAGCTGAAAAATAGTACATGCACTACATTGTGTTGTTAGTGTTGCAAATGGATGAGTCATACTATCATCGGGAAAGGGTATCAGGGAAAAGGTTTGGAAAAGTTCTGAAAATATGCTCCTTTTTTGTATTGATTACAAGTTTCAACTTTGCCACCTTAAAAATGATGAATTTTTTGGGGGAACATCATCAGTATTAATAAGTTAAGCTGGTGTAAATTCTGTATTGTTTTCTTCAAAATAATTTTCTTTGCACAGGATTTGGGAGCAGCTTTGCATTAAAATAATCAGTGATTGAATCCAAACATTTATTTCACCATTACAGCAAAGTTTGTCATTGTATGCTTACAAAAGTATGGCTCCCAGCAGATGCTTCACATTTTGTGGTTTTGTACAATTTACAGTGAATATTTACATTTTGAGTATTATCCATCACAAGTCTACTTCTGGAGGTTCATGAGCAACATTTTTCTCAATTTGTATATAATAGTCCAGATTTTAATGCTTGGTTACTCGATGAGCAAAATGCTTTTCACGGGGTGGGAAGCATTATTTGTATCAACCCAAAAAGTGTAATTCTCTGAGATAAAAATATTCATTTGAGTAAAATGTAACTTCAGTTCATTAACATGGCTGATCCACCATTCAAGCTACTGTTCAATATGTTCTGGCTACCAAACAAAACTCAACTGCCACTTCCACAAAACTGAACCACCAGCTATTTGTACCACACATCTGCTACATCAGGTTCCCATGGTAACTGCCTACTGGCCACAATTATCTGTGTTTCTCTGGCATCCTGTTTTTCTTATATAACCGTCTGCCTGGCCTCCGGCATCACAAAACGGTACCAAAATGTGTCCCACAAGTGCAACATACATTACCCATGTACCCAACCAACCAACCAACTCACGCATGTGCGCCCTGACCATGACATTGCTGGCCACAGTTCCTGTCGCGGCCGTCGGCGTCTCAGTGCGTTACCGCTGACGGAAGAGGTCGCGCCATGGCTGTGCTCGGGTCCGCAGCGCCCTCTGCCTTTTGCATATAAGGAGGAACGCTGGCCCCGAGACGGACAGTCTGTTGTCGATTGTCTATTGCTAGCCTTTCGTGGAGTTTATAGCGGAGCCATTGCAGTGGGATATTTGCTATTGTATTCGACTAGGCTCAGTACACAGATTACTCTTGGATATTACTTGGACTTGTATTGCTGGTGCACGTTTCGTCAGAAATGAAGATAAGTTTTCTCTTCATTCTAGCTGGCGCAATTCTTGTCATTAATTATTTTTTGGCCAACAGACATAGCTACATCCAGGTCACTACCCACGCTTTATACAATTTGTGGTGGCTGCCCCAAAATAACTGCCGAGGACCTTGGGTTAGGGAGCTGTCACAAAAATTTAAATTATTCACAATCCATTAATATAATTTTGGGAGTGAATGTACATTAATGAAACAAGGAAATAAAGCCTAAACGGTTGATTCTGTGATGATTGGTACCCGAGATATGTGCTATTAAATATTGGACGTATTTATAGTGCAAATGAAATTTGTGTAAATGACAAGATGTTCATAAGTGTTAGATGTTGTTTCAAAAGAAAGTTGTCCCCTCTTTGTTATCACATATCTGTATTTGTGTTATTCTTTATAACTTTTTTTCCTAATATGCATTCTTAATTGTATCATTATCAGTCATCTACTTATGTATGTAAATATAAGTCAGTTTCATTTTCTGTCCTTGAATTATACTGTTACTTTGATTTCATAACGACATACCACTGTGTTGTGTCAATCTGTATCTTACCTCTATGTGCCTGTAAACAAATTAATTCTACTATTCTGTTACCTTGTGTTATGGCACCTGTGTTGGATGGTCCACATAAATTCAATGCAGCTAAATTGCTTGCCCTTAATAAGAGCTGATAAGCAACATCTTGTTTGTCACAGTCAGATTAATGTTAAACGAAGACCTAAATTTTATAAATGCCAGTGCATTTCATACAGCATAGCTTCTGAAGAAATTGTTCCAGAGTAAAAGCCTAGTCAGTAATTCTATCCTTTCACTCTCTTCATATTGGTTTTATTTGCGTATTATTTTTTGCCACATAGTCCTTCAGCATGAATATTCTCCGTCATCTGCCATTCTCCGGAGCTCAGAACAGAATTTACCATCTCTGTATGGAATCAGCTGACAGCAAAATCTGTCAACTTACAAATAAGTACTCTGCATTCATAACACCATTGAATGCAGTGGAAGGGACAGAATGAAGGCTCCTAGTGGCCTGAAGGAACCACTCAGCACCATTTACGCTGTTCACAGGATAGCAGAGGGTATTGAGGAAGTAGACCCTGAGGTTTTCATATCTTCCAGAATAAGATCAGACAGACACTGTTTTGCTTTACCTTGCTGTTTGGTCTCTCCCTCAAACCAACCAACCAACCAACCAACCAACCAACCATTTTGACTTATAATGTTATCTTCTCTGGCAGATTGTAAACAATTTGGGAGTGAAAGTAACAACTTGACAAATAATGGAAATGTAAAGTTTTTGAGATGCATTAAAAAATAACTTCACTAGCTTTCAAAAAATCCTTTTTCAAGTGAAAGAAACAGGGGAGGGGGTCATAATTGATGGCTAGAAAAGTTTGTTTTTATGTGCCTATTGATTCCACTATTCGGGGAGTTGTTATCTTCACTCCAAAGGAGGATAACATTACAGGTGATAAATATATCACCTGTAATGTTATCCTCCTTCAAATATATGTAATTTATCTCACGTTTTACATTTTATCCCTACAGCTTGTTGTTGGTCTTCACTATCTTTCAGCAACTTTATTTTTTCCATAGGAAAGCCAGTAAACTAGTGTAAGAAGTGGTCTTGTGTGTGTGTGTGTGTGTGTGTGTGTGTGTGTGTGTGTGTGTGTGTGTTTGTGCGTGCGTGCGTGCACGTGCGCATGCATGTGTGCGTGCCCGTGCGTGCCGTGTGTGGCATATTTGGCCAGGAGTTCCCTTTTGGGGAGTTTGGCCACCTGCTGCAAGTCTTTTTATTTGACGCCACTTTGATGACTTGCATGTCAATGATGATGATGAAATGATAATGAGGATAGCTTAACACTCAGTCCCTGAGTGGAGAAAATCTCCAGCCCGATTGAGAATCGGACCCAGGCCCCTTGTATGGCATTCACCCTTGGTAACTACATGTCTGCAGAGACGGTCAGGTGGTCCAGCAAGAAGTCAGGAAGTATTTTTTTTATTGATTATGAATGAAAACACGCGCGCGCGCACACACACACACACACACACACACACACACACACACACACACACACACACACACACGTATGCGCATGCGTGGCACTAGAGTAGTATTCTACAATATTTATTACATATTTCACAAACCACATTTTACCTTTTATGCCATCGTCACGCACAGAGATTTTTTAAACACTAAAAGTGATAAAAATTACAATGTATTGAACAGTGTTAAGCTACAAATCACAGTCCTCTGTAATTTCTGTAAGAACTTGCTGCAAAATGAAGCAGTGTTCAAAACATCATAAGTATCAAAATTGTAGAGCATTTGGTTTGTTTTATTTAAAACAACTAGCCAAAACAAAAGTAAATGAGCAAATTTTCAGAATGTCTCCAAAGTTTCCAGAAAAAATCACCATTTACTTAAAATGAAACAGTTGTGGAGCATACAGATATTTCTGGAAAGCTGAAAGTAAAGAACACACATATACATAATACTGAACAAACATTGGAATAGGGAAGATATGATAAAAGACAAGTCACTGACTGGCCTTAGAACACTAACTACAAATGAAAGTGGTTGATGATGTCAGGGACAGTGCGAATATAAACAGAAGGCAATAAAATTGTAAATGTAAGGAATAAATGCGTAAGAATGGCGGAAAATGTGCAGAAATAGGTGAGAGATGGGGAAAAAGGGAAGAAAACAAAAGAATGTTTTCTGTGAAGATGTGACAAACTGTTTTGCTGACGAAGATAATAAGAGAAAGAGCTAAATAACAGGTAGGAAGGAATTAACGTAGTACTAAAGAAACTGGGGTTGGATGACCATGGAGGAGAGTGATGCGAATTGTAATTATCTTGATGGACATTGAAGCTCATATTTTCTGTGTGTTTTTCATATATTTTGCATTAAGGATTCTGCAAGTCACGCATTATTTTTCAGTGATAATTATTTTTTTTTCTTTTTGTCACTCAGATATGTTTTTAGCACCTGGGTTCCATTTTCTGGCAATCTCTGTATATTTCTTAATAAATGTCATCTCATTTATCCTATAATGTACAAATCATATCTATGTTACGTTGAGACAAGGGTTCAGAGGAGGTATTATGTTAGCTATAGAGACAGTTTTTCGTGCACTTCAATCCTCATTTGGTCTGAAGTAGGGAGCTGATGGGTTGGCTTTCCCTCATACAAGTGAAGACAGTCCTCCAACAGATTCTCAATACTGAATGTTGGGGTCAGAATCTGCTAGGCTCACTTACGAACTAGAAACCTAATGGTGATGTAAGGTATGTTCCCCATTATCATTAATAATGTAAGAAATCAAACCAGGAGACAGCACTTACCAGATAAGCACAGTAGTGGAAAGAAAATGACCGATGGGAATATCTGCATTGGAATTTTAAAAAATAAAATAAATCAATTTTGAACTTCTTATCTAATTCACTGAAGGACTTCAACATTTAAACAATTTCAGTAGCTGCTTGGAACTCAAGAAAGTCATCTGACAGCCATACTGGGAACAATATCATCTCTGGGGAGGAGGGGAGGGGTGGGAGTAATTGAGAGTGCTACCTTCAGCAGTTAGAAGTTATTGATAATACAGATTAATAAAGTTGCTTTTGTAATATAGAAAGAATGCAAGAATTCACAGTGTGTTTCCCATGTGCAGATGTGTAGTGCTGTTCAGATTTTGTCAGTTTCTTGTGGTTAGGTGTGAACACATGTGATTTGTCATTGGAGGACTTGAATTAAATAATGGACCTACTTAGTATTCATGGAAATACAGACTTGGCATGATAACTAAAGTGAAACTGCATTTGTTTACATGGAAACCATAAGTGTGATTTTCGTGTAACTTTAATATGGTGTCACTTTGAACTGCAATACAGCTTGGAGAAAATTTTTGCAAAAGTGGCAAGGAACCAACTGGAAATGGTGCATTAAGATTGATACTGGTCATTTAACATTGGTGTAAGAGAGGTGTTTGTTTTATTCATCCTTGTGGGTCAAAGTAAGCCTGTCAATATTTATTAAGACTTTTAAAAATGTGCTGATGTATATTTTCTTATTAATCAGTGGTATAATATGTTGCATAAGATATTATTTGAAGACCTTTTTGACTTAGGTAATCATTTGTTTATTGTGTTATTTTGTATGGTTCAGTGGCAGTTTTGGCAATGACAGTTTTAGCACTTTTGAAACGATATTTAACTGATGAATGTTACTATGTTTTGAAGACAGTGAAAAAGATCAAATAGGCACCATTGCAGATCTTTTGTGTTCAAAACAGATTGGTGCCTACTGCTACAAAAGTTAAAAAAGTACTGTTAGTACAGGAATCTTCAGTCTAAAAGTGTTCTGCAATTGATTTTATCAGGAGAGATACAAGTTGCAATCAGAATGTTTTATTTTTACCAGTTTTACTCTATAATTTTACAAGAGCATCATCAGAAACTCTGGAATTTAAAAAAACGAAATGTTACAAAATGGGAATCTTACATTGACAGCACTTGCTCTCTCTAAAAGTTCTGTGTGTGTTTGAGTGATTGTGCCACTTGTTCCTTGTGTAAAAATCCAGTCCTTAGCTGACTGTGTAGGACATGTTGGTGCTCAAACATGTCTGAATAACCAAAAGAAAGAAAATTATTTTGTATCCTTCAGAAGGTAGATTTATGAGAACAAAAACATGCAAGTTATGGCAAATAAAAATGTGGATGAGTTGTGTGTGTTGGAATATTTTTTCCCACTAATTGAGTTATTGTGTGCTGTTACTGGTTCTGTCTATGTGGTCTGAGTCTTCTGTGAAGTATCAGTAACATATCTGTTGTTCTCTTACTACATATTGTGCATTACGAATCACTATTTGATCCAGTGTAATTTTGCTGACTGTTCATTGTGATAATGTTACTGTACATTAATAGCTGACATTTGATGATTTTCAAATTTAAAGGCCATATTAAGACACATAAAACACAATGGGGGATCTATGGATTTGTGATCTGTGAAGAATTTTTTGTGCTTTGTTATTTTGTCCTTTATTGGAGTATTTGGTAGATAATAGTAAGAAACCATCATGAGATTATTCTGATGTTTTTGTTTTTCACAATTTGTGATGTATTTCAAGGAGTAAGTTAATTTGGGCGATATAGAACAGGAAGTTTACTCGTACTGGTCTCATATTTCTCAGTATATCTAAATGAAATATACATCTATGGGAATAGGGCAAAATTAGTGCAAGTGTATCACTTTAAATTTATATCATTTATCAGCTTTTGATCCTGGACATTTGAATCATAATGCTTTTACCAGTTGAGCTATCTGCCACTACGTCTGTCTTGCAGTTCCTTAGTTATGTTAATGAAGTATGTGTTTTTTTCCCTCACAACTAAAATTTGAGGTTAGTGGTCAAAAAGTCAATGTTGACTTTAGTAATCAGTTAAGTATGTTAACATCTGATTAAAAAGCAGTGTCTCATAGATGTACTTCAATCCTTTCTTTCCATGATTACAGTGGTTTGATTCCTTTTAAATTCACATGTTGGTTAAATTTCCAGGCATGAAATAATAGAGTTCCCAGCAGTACTGGTAAATTCAGAAAAGCAAGAAATTGAGGATTGTTTTCAGTCATATTGTAGGCCAACTGTAAAATCAACACTGTCTAAATTTTGCACTGAATTGACGGGAATCACTCAGGAGCAAGTTGACAAAGCTGAAACATTTCCAGAAGTTCTGTCACGTTTTGAAGCTTGGCTGGTGAAACATGGACTTGGAACGAAGTACAAGTATGCCATCGTGACAGATGGGCCTTGGGATATGGGGAGGTTTCTGTATGGCCAATGCCAGGTGAGTAATTCCAACGATTGTATAAATTAGTAGTCAGTATATGTGTATCTCGCAACACTGAGTTGTTTCAAATTGATTTCTTTTGCTGTTTATTATTAGATTTTTATTTCTTTTCTTGCTTGTTATGAGATCAATCAAGAGTTTTCCCGGCGTTTAATCTGAAATCCACCTATTTGTTGAATGTGATTTAAATGTTTTAACTTTTGTATATAGTTTTCAACACTAATGAACCTATGTCAGATTTTAATTAAAGGAAACTTATTACACTAATAAATTGCAAAATGTTTAGCAATGCTTCAATAACATTATTTTATATTTTATGTGCTCAGGATGTCTTACTTTCTCTGGTTTCCTTCTTGTCTACTGATGGAAGAAAAACCTTACATGAAAACTAGCACTCTTATTACTGTTATTGTTTATACTATATGTTGTTTTGTGTGTTTTCCAGAGCTGCTCCAATTTTTCTTATTTCAGCTGTATATGCTTCTCATCTTCTCAAAAAAATCTTCTATTATTGCTTTGAAATGAAAAATATCCTGTTTTGTTGAAAAGAATACTGGTGTTATTTGATGCACCAGTGTAATCATTAAGAAAAGAGGCTCTTAGTTCTGATAAATTTGTACACACTCTGAGATATAATTAATGATGAGGAATGTTGAGTGGAAATTACATGCTTGTAATTAATTAAAGAGCAGTTATAACATTGTGAAATGCAATGAAAGGATCTGCATGAATACCAATGTGGTATGTGAGAAAGTTTTAGGTAGTCTGGCAAGTTTTGCCGAGAGGGAGTAGTCAGGGAAGGACTGTGGAGAGGGCGGGAAGACAGAGAAAGGTGTTGAGATGCTCCAGGAACTACATCGTGAACATGAATAATAATGAAATAAAGACAAATGGAAGAGAAGCAGTGTGTATGAAGAAGTGAAGATGGGAATAAGTACCACATGTGACATGATCAATAAGAAAAGAAATAAAAATTATAAAAGTGAATCAAACTTGTTGTTATTTAGTAAGCTTTGAAAGTGAGATGATGTAATTAATAAGACTCAGGAGAAGGATTAAGGGCAGGGTTTAAAGTATCCTTAGTGACAGGATCACTGGGAACATAGAGAAACATTGTATAGGGAAGGAAATAGGTTGTGCCCTTTTTGGAGGAACCATTCTGGCATTTGCCTTAAATAAGTTAAGTTCCTAAAACATTATGTGGTTAGATATTGCAATGCAATAATATTTGATGTCTTTAAAGAGATATCAGTAGATCTGGTTACATTCCCAATGTATACAAACTGTCGGATGAAATTAGCAACTTGTAAATTATTTGTTATTATTCGCCGATAGTGCTGTTGTCTAGAGGAAAATGAGGATGATATTTTTGTTTCTCTTTGCGTCTTCCATGATGTGGTGGCAGAGTGTGTAAGTGTCGGATTACAAACTCAAATGTTCAAGTGTCAGTACTTGATTGGTCCTAGAATTTTTGGCCACTTATCTACATCTATGTCAATACTTCACTAGCCACCGTATGATACCCTGTACCATTACCCCCTGTGGGCCGGGGGTTATAATAGGCCCGAGGTATTCCTGGCTGACGTAAGAGGCGACTAAAAGGAGTCTCACACATTTCGGCCTTTATGTGATGGTCTCCTGTAGGGTTTGACCATTTTTCAAAAGTTTCCCAAAGAGCGAGCCAGTTGAGGAAGGGCACCTTATGTGGTGCTTCATAAAGACCTATCACATCCTTTGTTGATGTGGATCTGCACTTCTGCTCATTCTCCAACTGTTGGGCTAGGTCACCCTCCTTGGTGCGTATTTTTCTATCAACTGTGCAGTATTGTTTTCTACACTGATGATGATAATGGACTTGTTAGCCTGGTTGCACCTGATATCCAGCACGGTAGCCAGTCCGTTGTGGTGGGGCCGCCGTGTACCCTGTTGGTTGTAGCCCCCTGACCGCACAGGGATCGCTCTACTGATGCCTGTGCCGTTAACTCCCCGCGCATGCCGAGGAGTAGATGCCCATCACCCTGGGGCATCGGGATGCCCAGCAATGGCCATCCTGCCAGATGGCCTTTGCTGTGGCTGGGTGGCACCCATGGGGAGGCCCCCCGGTCGGAGTGGGTGGCATCAGGGCGGATGACACGTGACGAAGCGTAATGCATCATCTCTTGGTGGTGGTCAAACACTAGCAGTCTCTAAGCGTTCATGGGCTCAATTCAGCGCACAGGAGTATGACCCCAAATCATTCCCCTCCTTGGCCACACCATGGGAGGAACGTCAGGCTAAGAATGGCAGCGGCTCTTATTCGCCCCGGTACCTTGTATGTTCGAGAGCTTTTGGGGAATCTTTCATGACAATGAAGCCTCGGTTTTTTGTTGAGCATTTAGAGGACAATTTTGGGGAGGTGGAGGGCTTGTCCAAAATGCGCTCTGGGTCAGTCTTGATCAAAATAGCATCTTCTGCCCAGACACGGGCGTTACTCGCCTGTGACAAGCTGGGTGATATTTCTGTAAGCATCAAGCCCCATAAGAGCTTAAATATGGTCCAGGGTATCATATTTCACAGGGACCTTCTTTTGCAGTCTGATGATGAGCTGCGCACCAATTTAGAGCGGCGAGGTGTACATTTCGTTCGGCGTAACCACCGGGATCCGAGGGATAATCAGATTGCCACCAGTGCCTTCATATTGGCCTTCAAGGGTGATACATTACCGGAGAAGGTCAAGGTGATGGTCTGCGGCTTTGATGTAAAGTCCTATATCCCTCCCCCCAATGTGGTGCTTTAAATGCTGGAAGTTCGGTCATATGTCTTCCCACTGTACTTCTAGCATCACATGTGGAGATTGCGGATGCCCATCACGTCCCAATACTCCATGTGCCCCTCCTCCCATCTGTGTCAACTGCAGAGAGCACCATTCGCCTTGCTTGCCTGACTGCAGGATGCTCTGGAAAGAAAGGAAAATCATGGAGTACAAGACCCATGACCGACTGACCTACACTGAGACTAAGAGGAAATTTGAACGCCTACATCCTGTACGTATGACATCGTCTTATGCCGCCGCTGCAACAGTTCTAGCCCCATCAGCTCTGCCAACCCCAGTCACATCTCAGAACCAGAAGACTACATCTGCCCCCTTGATGGTGGGGGGCACTTCCCTCCCTATTGCTCCTGCACCACCTACTTCGGTAGCAACACCCCCTCCCCCACCCCCAACAATTGGGGATATCAGTCCCCACTTGTGTGCCGGAGAAGCATAAGGGTTCTTCAGCTCCTCTCACTAAGAAGGGGTCCCTTAGGTCACTCTCTTCCCAGGTTTCTGCTAGTGGAAAAGATGACATCCGCCAGTGACTGAAGAGCCCAGAAGCAGCTGGTCGTAGGGCTTCATGCTCATCCTCAGTGCTGGAGACTGAATCAGTGAAGTCCTCCCAGCCAGGGAAACCCAAGGAGTAGTGAGAGTAATCCAAAAAGAAGATCCCCAAGACCAAGGGAATTGCGGTGCCACCCACACCACCGCTAACTACAAGCTCTGTGTCTGCAAATGAGGTGGAGACTCTGGCATCCACTAAGGACCTAGATCTTGCCAGACCCTCAGACACAGTGGATATAGACTGCTCAGGCAATAAGTCGGTGGCAGCAGGTGACCCCGAGGCATAAACTGCCTCATTGAATGTTCCATGCCTTCCCAGTCTCACGATGACGTCATCGTCCAGTGGAATTGTGGCGGTTTTTCCACTGCCTGACTGAGCTACAGCAACTGTTAAGCTTTACTCCTGCTTCCTGCATTGCCCTCCAGGAAATCTGGTTCCCGGCAATGCGGACCCCTGCCCTCCGTGTCTATAATGGATATTACAGGAACTCTAGCGACTATAATGGAGTGTCAGGCGGAGTTTGCGTTTATGTCCTAAACTCAGTCTGTAGTGAAAGTGTGACCCTTCAAACCCCTCTTCAAGCTGTGGCCGTCAGAATAAGGATGACGCAGGAAATAACTGTCTGCAACGTATATCTTCCTCCAGATGGTGCAGTACCCCTGAATGCATTAGCTGCACTGATTGATCAACTCCTAAACCTTTCCTACTTTTGGGAGATTTTAACATCCATAACCCCTTGTGCGGTGGCACCATGCTTATTGGCGGAGGCAGAAATGTCGAAATTGTACTGTCTCAGTGCGAACTCTGCCTCTTAAATACTGGGGCCGCCACACATTTCAGTGTAGCTCATGGTAGTTACTCGGCCATTGATTTATCAGTTTGCGGCCCAGGACTCCTCCCATTTATCCACTGGAGAGCACATGACGACCTGTGTGGTAGTGACCACTTCCCCATCTTCTGTCACTGCCCTGGCATCAGGCCCACGGACGTGAGCCCAGATGGGCTTTAAACAAGGCGGACTGGGGAACTTTCACCTCTGCTGTCACCATTGAAGCTCTCCCACACAGGAACATTGATGTGATGGTTGAGCAGGTGACTACACCAATCCTTTCTGCAGCAGAAAACGCGATCCCTCATTCTCTAGGGTGCCCACAGTGAAAGGCAGTCCCTTGGTGGTTACCGGAAGTCACTGAAAGAATTAAGGAGCATCGGCGAACTCTACAGCGGTATAAGCGGCACATGTCCCTGGAGCACCTCATAGCCTTTAAACGGCTCTGTGCCCGCAATCACCAACTTATCAAAACAGGAGTGTTGCGAGAGATACATCTCGGCCATTGGGTGCCATACGTCCCCTTCCCAAGTCTGGGCAAGGATCAAACGTGTTTTCGGGTACCAGACTCCAACAGGTGTTCCTAGTGTTAACATAAATGGCGTGTTATCTACCAAACGCAAATGTGCTTGCTGAGCACTTTGCTGAGCGCTATGCTCAAGCCTCTGCATGGGAGAATTACCCCCAGCCTTTCGCACTCTCAAACGACAGCTGGAAGGGAACGTCCTCTCCTTCACTACACGCCACAGTGAATCCTCTAATGCCCCATTTACAGAGTGGGAGCTCCTCAGTGCCCTTGCACATTGCCCTGACACTGCTCCTGGGCCAGATCGGATCCACAGTCAGACGATTAAACATCTCTCATCTGACTACGAGCAACATCTCTTCGTCATCCTCAACCGGTTCTGGTGCAGTGGTGTCTTTCCATTGCAATGGCAGGAGAGCACCATCGTTCCGGTGCTCAAACCCAGTAAAAATCCGCTTGGTGTGGATAACTATTGTCCCATCAGCCGCAAAAACATTCTTTGTAAGCTGCTGGAACATATGGTGTGTCGGTGGTTGGGTTGGGTCCTGGAGTCACATGGCCTACGGGCTCCATGTCATGGTGGCTTCCGCCAGGGTTGCTCTACCACTGACAATCTTGTGTCCCTCGAGTCTGCCATTTGAACAGCCTTTTCTTTATGCCAACACCTGGTTGCTGTCTTTTTTTAATTTCCAAAAAGTCTATGAAACGACCTGGTGACATCATATTCTTGCCACATTATATGAGTGGGGTCTCCAAGGCTCGCTCCTGATTTTTATCCAAAATTTCCTGTCGCTTTGTACTTTCTGTGTCCAAGTTGGTGCCTCCCATAGTTTCCCCCACATCCAGGAGAATGGGGTCCCGCAGGGCTCTGTATTGAGTGTATCTCCATTTTTAGTGGACATTAATGGTCTAGCAGCAACTGTAGGGCCGTCCGTCTCACCTTCTCTGTATGCAGATGACTTCTGCACTTCGTACTGCTCCACCAGTACTGGTGTTGCTGAGCGGCATCTACAGGGAGCTATCCACAAGGCGCAGTCATGGGCTCTAGCCTATGGTTTCCAGTTTTTAGCCACAAAGTTGTGTGTTATGCACTTTGTTGGCGTCATACCATTCATCCGGAACCAGACCTTTACCTTAATGACGATATACTCAGTGTAATGGAGACACATTGATTCTTAGGACTGGTTTTCGACGCCCGATTGACTTGGCTTCCTCACCTTCGTCAGATTAAGCAAAGTGCTGGCAGCACCTCAGTGCCCTCCGCTGCCTGAGCAACACCAACTGGGGTGCAGATCGCTCTACGCTGCTGCAGCTCTACAGAGCCCTTGTTCAATCCTGCCTTGACTATGGGAGTCTGGTTTATGGTTTGGTGGTGCCCTCAGTGTTGTGTTTGCTCATCTCAGTGCACCACTGTGGCGTTCGCCTAGTGACAGGAGCTTTTTGGACGAGTCCGGTGACCAACATCCTGGTGGAGGCCGAAGTCGCTACATTGCTGGTTAGGTGTGCGCAACTGCTGGCCAGTTCTGTTGCACACATTTGTAGTTCTTCTGTGCATCCGAATAACGACCTCCTTTTCCCACCCACGGCGGTTCATCTCCTGCATCGGCAGCCCAGGTCAGGGCTTCCAATTGCAGTTCATGCCCAATCCCTTCTTTCTGAACTGGAGTCCTTGCCTTGAGGTCCACTCATGTACACCTCCATGTTGTACACCTAGGCCGTGGCTTCGCCTGGACCTTTCACATGGCCCTAAGGACTCAGTTAACCCTAGCAGCTCTCCGCTGTTACTTCCTCTTGATTCTTGACATGTATAGAGGCCATGAAGTGGTTTACACTGATGGCTTGATGGCTGATGATCACGTCGGCTTTTCGTATGCCCGTGAAGGACATACTGAACTGCATTCCTTGCCCGATGGCTGCAGTGTTTTCACTGGCAAGCTGGTGGCTACATCTTGTGCTCTTGAGCACATCCGTTCATGCTGCGGAGAGTTGTTTCTTCTGTGTACTGACTCCTTGAGCAGCCTGCAAGCTATCAACCAGTGTTACCCTCTTCATCCTTTGGTAGCGTCCATCCAGGAGTCCATCTGTGCCCTAGAACGGTCCAGTCATTCAGTGGTGTTTGTCTGGACCCCAGGTCATGTCGGAATCCCAGGCAATGAACTTGCCAACACACTGGCCAAACAGGCTCGCAGAAACCGCTTATGGAATTGGCTTCTCTGCAACTGACCTGCATTCAGTACTATGCTGCAAGGTTTTGCAGCTTTGGGAGATGGAATGGCAGAACCTCGGTATGCACAACGAACTGCGTGCCATTAAGGAGACTATGAATGTGTGGAAGATCTCCATGCGGGCCTCTCGCAGGAACTCAGTGGTTCTCTGTCGGCTCCACATTGGCTATACTTGGGTGACACATGGCTACCTTCTACTGACAGTGGCCAATATATTGGTGAGCTGTACTTCTTTGGCTGCCCTGTGATGGTCTCCTCAGTTACTGGACTTGTTGCCATAATTTTAGCTGACAAAGTCTCATCTTCTAATTTACTTTTACGTTTTATACGTGACTAGGTTTTGTCATTCTATATAAGTTGTCGTTGTCCTTGGTCCCTTTGTGTTCTCCACTCTAATGCTTTTAGACTGGATGTTTGAATCTGTCACAAAGTGGCTGGCTTTTCCTTTTTATTCTTGTGGTCGGCCAGCCACGGTCATAGGCTCTCTTGTTTTATCCCTTCTACCTGTTTCTTGCTTCTCTTTGTGGTTTTCTTTACCTGTTTTGTCCGTAGTAGTGTTGGTTGTCTTTCTGCCATTCTTCTGGTTCTTCTGTTCTCCTGTTATTGTGCTGTAAGTCTCCTTTCTTTTCTTCCTTCCCTTGAGTAATTAGTTTACTGGGAACAAGGGACCAATGACCTCACAGTTTGGTCCCTTCCCCCCCTCCATTAAACCAGCCAACCACCCTGTACCATTACTAGTAATTTCTAGATAGAGCGAGGGAAAAATGACTGACTGTATACCTCCACATGATCCCTAGTTTTATCTTTGTGATCCTTATGCACGTTTTATGTTGACAGCAGTGAAATCAGTTGGCAGTCAGCTTCAAATGCATGTTCTCTAAATTTTCTCCATAGTGTTCCTCAAACAGAATGTCACCTTCCCCAAAGGGATCCCCATTTGAGTTCCCAAAGCATCTCTGTAACACTAAATTGTTGTTCAAACCTACTGGTAACAAATCTAGCAACCCCCCTTTGAATTGCTTTGATGTCTTCCTTCAGTCCGACCTGGCATGGATCCCAAACACTTGAGCAGTACTCAAGAATAGGTCGCACCAATTCTTTTATGTGGTATCTTTACAGGCAAACCACTGCTTCCTAAAATTCTCCCAGTAAACCGAGTCGACCATTCGCCTAACCTACCACAGTTCTAATATGCTCGTTCCACCTCATACCTTTTTGCAACGTGATGCCTGGATATTTAAACAACTTGCCTGCTTCAAGCAGGACACTAGTAATACTGTATCCAAACAGGTTTCATCTTCCTACTCATCTGCATTAACGTACATTTTCCCATATGTAGAGCTAGCTGCCATTCATCACGCCAACTAGAAATTTTGCCTAAGTCATCTTGTATCTTTCTGCAGTCACTCAACTTTGACACCTTACCGTACACCACAGTGTCATCAGCAAACAACTGCACATTGCTGCCCACTCCATCTGCCAAATCATTTATGTATGTAGGAAACAACAGCGGTCCTATGACACTTCCCTGTGGCACTCCTGACAATAAACACCCACCATCGAGGACAACATACTGGGTTCTATTACTTAAGAAGTCTTCAAGCCATTCACATATTCCATATGCTTGCATGTTTTTTAACAGCCTGCAATGCGGCTTCATGTCAAATGCTTCCGGGAAATCTAGAAATATGGCATCTGGCTGTTGCCCTTCACCAATAGTTCTCAGTATATTATCTGAGAAGAGGGCAAGCTGAGTTTTCCATGAGTGATACTTTCTAAAACCATGCTGATTCGTTGATAGAAGCTTCTCAGTCTCAAGAATGTTTGTTATATTGAACTGAGAATATGTTCAAGGATTCTGCAGCAAACTGGAATTAGGGATATTGGTATGTAATTTTGTGGGTCCGTTCTTTTACTCTTCTTATATACAGGAGTCACCTGTGCTTTTTCCCAGTTACGTGGGACTTTGTGCTGGGCCAGAGATTCATGATAAATGCAGGTTGGGTGAGGGACCAATGCCATAGAGTACTTTTTGTAAAACTGAATTGGGGTTCTATCCAGACCTGGTGACTTATTTGTTTTCAAATCCTTCAGTTGTTTCTCAATGCCAGGGATGCTTATTACTATGTCATCCATACAGGTTTCTGTCCAGTGGTCAAATGATGGTATGTTTGTATGATTCTCTTGTGTGGATGATTTCTTGAACACTTTGGCTTTTGTTTTGCCATCTTCAACTGCCACACCAGATTGGTCAACAAGGGACTGAATGGAAGCTTTAGATTCACTTAGCGATTTTACATAGGACCAGAATTTTCTTGGGTTCTCTTGATAAGGTATGATGGTAGTAGTTGCATGCTTCGTGCATCTTTTCACAGAAGCACAAATCTCTACTAATCTTTGCTTGTCGCCATTTGTGCATTCTCTTTTGAACCAAGAGTGCAGCAGCCTCTGCTTCCTCAGCATCCTCTGAATTTTGTTATTAAATTATGGTGGGTCTTTTCCATCATTTATCCACTTACTAGGCACATAACTCTCCAGACCACGATTTACAGTCTTACCCCCTACGATGAATCCATAAACAACCCAGTCTACACTTGGTAGGTTAAAGTCAAACTAGCATTGCATGATCTGGTTACTTATATGCTACTGACATAGACTTTCTTTGAATGATTCCAGAACTGTCACAGCAGAATTGGGTGGCTGGAAAAAACATCCAACAATTAATTTGGCCTCTGATGCGTCTTTCCGATATACATTCCATCACTCGCTAAATATCTCAGAGCTTTCCACTTGAGGATTCAGACAGCTCTTGGTCCCAAGAATAATTCGAGATAATTGCAGATTTCTTGAGTGTCTGCCCGTGTTGTGTATCACTTGTTTTACCACTGGTAATGATTATTATGAATGAGAAATTAAAGTCGCATAATGATTTGGAGTCCACAATAAACTCTAGGCCCCACTGTAACTAGCCAATTTCAAGTGGAACTCCTTGTAAAGCGTCAGACAGCATTCAGGATGTTAGATGGTGGCAGTTGCACTCACACCCACCACAACAACACTGCACACTGATGGCAGAGGTGTTGGTGTTACAATTCATGTGATCTGATGTTTTGCTGGTATATTTCTAACTTGTAGATTTTTCAAGGTTGCAAGTTCTCCAGGTTATTCTAACAAGCAGACTTGTTGCCATCTTCAGATGGTTTCTGATGGTTGCTGCTGTGCTCAGTCAGCATCCTATTTACACTAGCTGTTACCCATCCTCTCATTAAGCCCCTCTGCTCCTGTCGTAGTCTGTGTAGCCCTCGTGGTGGGAATGGTGACAACTGACTGCAAACTGTGGCGTCCAGTGTGTCTGCGCTGTCTCTCTCGGGTGCAGACTTCACTGTACAGGAATGCTTTCCTTTTTCTAGGCTCAGTGTAGGATTCAGCACCTGATTAAACTTGTAGGCCACTATTTTTCTTAATTAGCAATCATGAATGCTAATTTCAGTGGCCTCTTTAATCACACAATCCCAGGAGGAGGAAGATTGCCTAAGTATCTTGGTTTTGTTATAACCTATGACAGGACCTCTTTTTATGCTATGCTTGATCGTGGCTGATTTAATGGTCTGGCACAATTCAATGTGTCGTCTTACGCTCATGGAAAGTATCTTATGCTGTGTAACAGTTTCTCCAATGTAAGATTTGTTTCAATGGCAGGTGTTGTCTGGTAGACCCCAGAGATCTTGATCATCCTTCACTGAATAGACTTAGCAGTATCAAGGTCTTAATGGTTGGCCGAAATACTCGTTTAACCTTGTCTCATCCCAAAATCACCTCGTTTCTGTTTCCTCAGGATGTCAAGAAATGGGAGGGCACCCTCCTTTTCCACCGCCATAGTAAACTGTATGTTTGAGTCAAACGAGTTGAGGTGATGGGGAAATGCACCGAAGCTGTTCCATCTATGTGGCCAAACAGTGAGCATGTCATTAATGAAACAGTAGAAATAAGTTGATTTTAGTTGGGTGTGATATAGTGCATTCTCTTCAAAATCATCCATGAAAAAATTTGCCACCACCAGCAACAGGTGACCCATGGTGATGCTCTCCGCCTGTTCATAATAATTTATATCAAACAGGAAGTATGTTGCGATGAACACAAACTCGAAGAGTGTCATTAGATTGGTCTCGAGTTTTCATGCACTGTGGTGTTGTTAGATGATGTTTCCAGACATAGGTCCTTATCCTTAATTAATTCCTCAAGATATTCTCTTTAACCTCTTGACGTTTGTTGGTACAGTTCAGGTTGACCCTGTATAGTTGAGTAGTGACATGAATAATATACTGCTTGTCTGGGATATATCTATATTTAAACTAACAAACTCCAATTCAAACTTTGAAAGTACCAGTGAAAATCCATACAATGAAGTGGTAAAAAGAAGCTTACATACTGATTGCTGAGATGGTAACAGCTGGAACAGTAAACGAAAATATCAGGCAATCAATCTGTAATTCAAGAAATGGGTTCCTATGTTGGAAGCTAAAGCCAACTGAGAAAGAGAAGTAAATACTTTTAAATGGCCTGAAAATGTTTTGAAAAGTACCTAATCAAAGAATACATAAATAGTAGGCTGTTGACAACATGTTTGTCAAAACCAGGTAGTTCTTATAGAACAGAAGACAAAAGGGAGAAAGAAAAGTTGTAGCATTATCTTAAAAATGACACTAGATGAAAGACACTCACGTACAGAATAAGATGGAGTGGAACCAGATTCTGTTCCATATCATCTGAGGCTGCAAGGGCTGAATTTCTTCTCCATTTGTTTACTATATTCTCTTCCTTCTGCTCCCTTTCTGTCCCGCATAAAGTTATCCTTGAATCTCAAAGCTTAAGGCAATCAGTGTTTCTGTTTCTCTTACTGTTGCTACTATTTATCTGTAAAGATAGTACATAGGTTGGAACCTAATTAGTGACAACACTGCTGTGGAGACACGATGCAATTGAATCTACTATTGTCACAGGCAAAGAGGCAAATAGGAATACAAACATCTCAAAAATGAGATAGACAGGAAGTGCAAAATGGCTAAGCAGGGATGGCTAGAGGACAAATGTAAGGATGTAGAGGCTTATCTCATGAGGGGTAAGATAGATACTGAAACTTCCTGGCAGATTAAAACTGTGTTCCCGACCGAGACTCGAACTCGGGACCTTTGCCTTTCGCGGGCAAGTGCTGTACCAACTGAGCTACCGAAGCACGACTCACGCCCGGTACTCACAGCTTTACTTCTGCCAGTACCTCGTCTCCTACGTTCCAAACTTTACAGAAGCTCTCCTGCGAACCTTGCAGAACTAGCACTCCTGAAAGAAAGGATATAGCGGAGACAGCGCACACTCCGCTGCAGAGTGAAAATCTCATTCTGGAAACATCTCCCAGGCTGTGGCTAAGCCATGTCTCCGCTATATCCTTTCTTTCAGGAGTGCTAGTTCTGCAAGGTTCGCAGGAGAGCTTCTGTAAAGTTTGGAAGGTAGGAGACGAGGTACTGGCAGAAGTAAAGCTGTGAGTACCGGGCGTGAGTCGTGCTTCGGTAGCTCAGTTGGTAGAGCACTTGCCCGCAAAAGGCAAAGGTCCCGAGTTCGAGTCTCGGTCGGGCACACAGTTTTAATCTGCCAGGAAGTTTCATATCAGCGCACACTCCGCTGCAGAGTGAAAATCTCATTCTGGAAACATCCCCCAGGCTGTGGCTAAGCCATGTCTCCGCTATATCCTTTCTTTCAGGAGTGCTAGTTCTGCAAGGTTCGCAGGAGAGCTTCTGTAAAGTTTGGAAGGTAGGAGACGAGGTACTGGCAGAAGTAAAGCTGTGAGTACCGGGCGTGAGTCGTGCTTCGGTAGCTCAGTTGGTAGAGCACTTGCCCGCGAAAGGCAAAGGTCCCGAGTTCGAGTCTCGGTCGGGCACACAGTTTTAATCTGCCAGGAAGTTTCATATCAGCGCACACTCCGCTGCAGAGTGAAAATCTCATTCTGGAAACATCCCCCAGGCTGTGGCTAAGCCATGTCTCCGCTATATCCTTTCTTTCAGGAGTGCTAGTTCTGCAAGGTTCGCAGGAGAGCTTCTGTAAAGTTTGGAAGGTAGGAGACGAGGTACTGGCAGAAGTAAAGCTGTGAGTACCGGGCGTGAGTCGTGCTTCGGTAGCTCAGTTGGTAGAGCACTTGCCCGCAAAAGGCAAAGGTCCCGAGTTCGAGTCTCGGTCGGGCACACAGTTCTAATCTGCCAGGAAGTTTCATATCAGCGCACACTCCGCTGCAGAGTGAAAATCTCATTCTGGAAACATCCCCCAGGCTGTGGCTAAGCCATGTCTCCGCTATATCCTTTCTTTCAGGAGTGCTAGTTCTGCAAGGTTCGCAGGAGAGCTTCTGTAAAGTTTGGAAGGTAGGAGACGAGGTACTGGCAGAAGTAAAGCTGTGAGTACCGGGCGTGAGTCGTGCTTCGGTAGCTCAGTTGGTAGAGAACTTGCCCGCGAAGGCAAAGGTCCCGAGTTCGAGTCTCGGTCGGGCACACAGTTTTAATCTGCCAGGAAGTTTCATATCAGCGCACACTCCGCTGCAGAGTGAAAATCTCATTCTGGAAACATCCCCCAGGCTGTGGCTAAGCCATGTCTCCGCTATATCCTTTCTTTCAGGAGTGCTAGTTCTGCAAGGTTCGCAGGAGAGCTTCTGTAAAGTTTGGAAGGTAGGAGACGAGGTACTGGCAGAAGTAAAGCTGTGAGTACCGGGCGTGAGTCGTGCTTCGGTAGCTCAGTTGGTAGAGCACTTGCCCGCGAAGGCAAAGGTCCCGAGTTCGAGTCTCGGTCGGGCACACAGTTTTAATCTGCCAGGAAGTTTCATATCAGCGCACACTCCGCTGCAGAGTGAAAATCTCATTCTGGAAACATCCCCCAGGCTGTGGCTAAGCCATGTCTCCGCTATATCCTTTCTTTCAGGAGTGCTAGTTCTGCAAGGTTCGCAGGAGAGCTTCTGTAAAGTTTGGAAGGTAGGAGACAAGGTACTGGCAGAAGTAAAGCTGTGAGTACCGGGCGTGAGTTGTGCTTCGGTAGCTCAGTTGGTAGAGCACTTGCCCGCGAAAGGCAAAGGTCCCGAGTTCGAGTCTCGGTCGGGCACACAGTTTTAATCTGCCAGGAAGTTTCATATCAGCGCACACTCCGCTGGAGAGTGAAAATCTCATTCTGGAAGATAGATACTGCCTACAGGAAAGTTAAAGAGACCTTTGGAGAAAAGAGAACCACTTGCATCAATATCAAGAGCTCAGATGGAAACCCAGTTCTAAGCAAAGAAGGGAAAGCAGAAAGGCGGAAGGAGTATATAGAGGGTCTATACAGGGGTGATGTTCTTGAGGACAATATTATGGAAATGGAAGAGGAGGTAGATGAAGATGAAATGGGTGAAATGATACTGCGCGAAGAGTTTGACAGAGCACTGAAAGACCTAAGTCGAAACAAGACCCCGGGAGTAGACAACATTCCATTAGAACTACTGGCAGCATTGGGAGAGCTGACAAAACTCTACCATCTGGTGAGCAAGATGTATGAGACAGGCGAAATTCCCTCAGAGTTCAAGAAGAATATAATAATTCCAATCCCAAAGAAATCGGGTGTTGACAGATGTGAAAATTACCGAACTATCAGTTTAATAAGTCACAGCTGCAAAATACTAAAGCGAATTCTTTACAGCCGAATGGAAAAACTGGTAGAAGCCGATCTCGGGGAAGATCAGTTTGGATTCCGTAGAAATGTTGGAACATGTGAGCAATACTGACCCTACGACTTATCTTAGAAGAAAGATTAAGGAAAGGCAAACCTAACGTTTCTAGCATTTGTAGACTTAGAGAAAGCTTTTGACAATGTTGATTGGAATACTCTCTTTCAAATTCTGAAGGTGGCAGGGGTAAAATACAGGGAGCGAAAGGCTATTTACAATTTGTACAGAAATCAGATGGCAGTTGTAAGAGTTGAGGGACATGAAAGGGAAGCAGTGGTTGGGAAGGGAGTGAGACAGGGTTGTAGCCTCTCCCCGATGTTATTCAATCTGTATATTGAGCAAGCAGTAAAGGAAACAAAAGAAAAATTCGGAGTAGGTATTAAAATCCATGGAGAAGAAATAAAAACTTTGAGGTTCGCCGATGACATTGTAATTCTGTCAGAGACAGCAAAGGACTTGGAAGAGCAGTTGAACGGAATGGATAGTGTCTTGAAAGGAGGGTATAAGGTGAACATCAACAAAAGCAAAACGAGGATAATGGAATGTAGTCGAATTAAGTCAGGTGATGCTGAGGGTATTAGATTAGGAAATGAGACACTTAAAGTAGTAAATGAGTTTTGCTATTTGGGGAGCAAAATGACTGATGGTGGTCGAAGTAGAGAGAATATAAGGTGTAGACTGGCAATGGCAAGGAAAGCGTTACTGAAGAAGAGAAATTTAATATCGAGTATTGATTTAAGTGTCAGGAAGTCGTTTCTGAAAGTATTTGTATGGAGTGTAGCCATGTATGGAAGTGAAACATGGATGATAAATAGTTTAGACAAGAAGAGAGTGGAAGCTTTCGAATTGTGGTGCTACAGAAGAATGCTGAAGATTAGATGGGTAGATCACATAACTAATGAGGAAGTATTAAATAGAATTGGGGAGAGAAGGAGTTTGTGGCACAACTTGACTAGAGGAAGGGATCGGTTGGTAGGATCACCAATTTAGCACTGGAGGGCAGGGTGGAGGGTAAAAATCGTAGAGGTAGACCAAGAGATGAATACACTTAGCAGATTCAGAAGGATGTGACTACAGTAGGTACTGGGAGATGAAGAAGCTTGCACAGGATAGAGTAGCATGGAGAGCTGCATCAAACCAGTCTCAGGACTGAAGACCACAACAACAACAACATTGTCGCTGATAGCACACATTGTTGACATACCTGCCTTACCTCCGAACAAATAGATTTGTCCGTCCCACGGCTCTGGCTTGCGACCCAATCGAGGGAAAAACAGTCACTTGTGAGTGAGTAGTTCGAAACAGGGACAACAGAGTTGGATCAAGATTGAATGTGCCAGAGGTTGTACAGCACGACAGTGTCATCTAGGTCTTCAAGAGGTGTGCGGGTAATTGGCATTGCCGTACAGAACACTGAGCTTGCTCACGAAACCGGATTAACGAATACGACTGTGCTTCGCATCCTGAAGGAACACCTGGGCATGCGAAAAATTGCATCACGTTGGGTTCCGCATGACTTGATGGAAATGCAGAAACGGATGTGTTATGATGCTGCTCAGACGCACTTGGAGTGCTATGAGCGCGAAGCAGAGGCTTTCTTATGCCATATTGTAACACTGGATGAGACAGGGGCCACATTGTATGAGCCAATACTGAAATGCCAATCAAACGAATGGCGTCATTATGGGTCGCCGCGAAAGTCGAAAGTACGTCAGAGCCCCAGTATGGTGAAAGTTATGGTGATTCTCGTGTACGACTGTGATGGTGTTATCCTAATGCATTACGTTCCTCCATGGCAGACTGTCAGTGCACAGTATTACTGTTCGTTTTTGGAGCATCAACTGCGACCAGCTTTGCGAAAGAAGCGGCGACACTTTCCGTGCAACCCACCCATCATTTTGCACGACAATGCATGGGCGCATACAGCGCAAGCTGTGGCTGCTCTGTTCGGTCAGTGGGCCTGGGAAGTATTGTACCATCCACCATACTCCCTGGACTTAAGTCCTTGTGAATTTGATTTGATTCTGAAGATGAAGGAAGCACTTCATGGCATTCGCTTCAGAACTGTTCCAGAGATTCGACAGGCAGTATACTGCTCCATTTGCACCATCAACAAAACAGATTCTGCTGACAGTATACTATGCTTTCCACATCGCTGGCAACGAGTTCTACACAATGCTGGTGACTACTTTGAAGGACAGTAACAGGTGCAAACGTGCAACTCTTTTGTATTGGTTGTGAATGAATAGTTGCCACTATTTAAGTTCGAACCCTTGTACTTACAAACTGTCACTGTGTTTAAAAGTTTGTTGTAATGTTGTTGCATGAACACTTAAAAAATATGAATGTCTAGTAGCAATAGTCAGTTGCATTTACATTGATGTATGATTTATTCTGCTTTGTTTTTTAGCTCTCTGGCATACCGTACCCAAGTTTTGGCAAAAAATGGATAAATATTAGAAAGACATTCAGCAATTTCTACAAAAGTAAAAGGGTATGTAACTGAAGCATTATAAATAAGAAATATATGTTATGAAGGTGGTGTCTCATAGCTCATAGGTATTTAAAAATAGTCATAGTTCACCGCCAAGAACTGATAATAAATACTTCATTATTATAAGCAGTTTCAGTCTTTAAATGTCTTACAATGCTCTACAATTGACTAAAGACTGAAACTGGTCATATTCAAAAAGTGTTTATAACCAGCTTTTGGCAGTGGTTTACGACATTTTTCAAATAAATGAGAAAGAAAAGAAGCCAACCCTTTTGGTTTCTCTTTATTTAAATAAAAGTACGAGAGAGAAAATTTATTATTTAGTATGAGCAATAGTAACATAATTGTCTTGTACCCAACTTATAAATACTATGACCCATGCTACTGATAAAAGTATGATTTCTGTAGTGGCCGTCATGAAATTAGACACCTCAAGGTCACACGTGTTGCCTGCAGTCCAAAGGCACTAAACACTGTGATTTGCCCATCTCATAGCTTTGTTGACATATACACTGTTAACAGTGCAGTAGGTCAGCACCAGTTGAGTGTTTAGTGTTTCTGTGCAACAGCTTGTGTTAATGTGTGGTTTTAATCCTCTGTGGAATAGTAGAGTGATGTGTGTTTGCTACTGAGCGAAATGAAGGAGCAAGGGCATATTCTAGTCAATGTGCAGAAAGTGCGAAAAGACATTCAAAAGCGAACTAAGATTGTCATTTCAAATGTGCTTAAGGTTTTTTACTGATCTGGTCAATAGTGAAGAAACCAGGAATAATATAAATTTTGCACATGTTCCTAAAATGATGACAAAACTTGTATTTTTAAATCGACTGTGTGCCATATTAACAGTGCAGTGACATTGGCAGAATCTCTAGATGTGGGCAAGTGATTTGATTCCCCAAGAAGGTGATATAAATCAAAACGGAAATCTACAGAATTTGATGATTTTGACAAAAAATTAGTGCATAGAACTATACATCCATACTGACAGAGGAGAGTCTCTACAGCTAAATAAATACTCAGAGAAAAAATTAATTATGCCGGCTCAGAGACCTTCATTCTTTGTATTCTATGCTCACTTGGTTTTTGGCTCAGAAAGTGTAATGACAAACGAAAATTTTTAAAGAAAATCAGAGATATTGCAACAGTAAGAACAAAGTTTTGTGTACATGTACATATTGCATGCTGAGGACAAAATTCTTGTAGTATACTTCGATAAAACTTGGGTTCCATAAAACCATGCACACAAATTTGTTTTACTTGACTTCAGCGGAAATATTGGCCTGAAAATACATACAATTACTTTTCTGTGGCATATATTGGTGATTTGGGTGATGGATGCAGTGACAAAGGAGCAGTAAGAGCTACAGTTTAAAAAACAAACAAAAGAGAGAGCGGCAGGGACTACTGTTTGGACATTCCTACAAGGTCCAACAGAATGCATATTCATCAGTGATGACATTTTTAGTTTCACAGGCAGAATAGTTTCACATCTCTTACAGTATTTTATTTTTTGTCTCAGAACACTTTTGTTTTCGTGATGAAATATGTATCACTTGCATCAGTAAGCTTTGAGAATGTTCATATGTTCTTTTTTTTCGGTCTAAAAATGTTAGTGGCTCTGCTTTTTTTTTCCATAGATTGAAGTTAAAATTACTTTTCTTCAAAATTCTGTGCAACATTGTCATTGTGTTTATTTTGTAGTACCTGTGAAGAATTTTCTTTTGGAAAGTACTACATCATATTCTAGACTAAAAATAAATATTTCTAATATTTCTTTCGAAATTGTTATTAACACATGAAATTATCACTAACTGGCAATGCTGTAAGACAGTGAGGTGACCTTGAGGTGCCCGTTTTCCGACTTCCGCCATAGTGTGTACCCACAATTAATATATTATGAATATTGCCCTGAATTCCTTGTTATTGAACAACTGATATCCACAGAGGAAGATTCTGTTCTTTAAGGAGCTTTAATGACTGAGTGCATTATTGCTTGTACTTAACTGGTAGATAAAATGACTGCTGGCACAAAAAATGTCTCTGCAAGATCTCTGTTTTAAATGGAGAAAGCTATGAATATTGAGAGAGGTTAATACAACAGTGCTGTATAGATTTTATTTGCAGATATGCCAGGGCAGTTACTCATGAAAACCAAGAGTAAATATGGAATTTCTCACATAGTTGTATTCAATAAGATACGGAAATGTTGACAGGGAATGTATTGTAATTTAGGAGTAGCTTGTTTCATCAATATTCTCCTACAAATCCACAGAGAAGAACCATTCCACTTCAGTTCCCTTGACTGCTTGTGCTCACCTGAGTCTGTAGCGATTGTAAATGTGACTGCACATTGATTATCACGTATTTAAAGTAACACAATATTGGGGTCTGAAACAAATGCATGGTGAGTGCTACTGCATATTTTGTGAGACCTGCACATCTGATTGGAAACACTGAAAATTTGTAGCTTGAACTGAGAAATATGAGGGTTGGAACTTTAATAGGGGCAACTATTTATTTAAATGATTAATGGAAAATCTCATATAAAGATGTGAAACAAATACTAACAAAGAGATAGAGGGGCTGGCCAGTACTTACCTCAGCTCAGTACAGCCGATAGATACACAAAAAACAGAACCAAAATTTACATTCCTAGCTTTCGGAACAAATGTTCCTTCATCAGGGAGGAGAGAGGGGAAAGAAAGGGAAGAGGGGAAAGTAGATTCAGTTACTCACAACCCAGGTTATGAAGCAACAGGGAAAGGAAAACAGGGAGGGTAGCAACGATGGAGGCATGGTTGTCAGAGGGAAGCCAAAGATATTCTACTGTAAGTTTACAGGGAAAGGAAAACAGGGAGGGTAGCAAGGATGGAGGCATGGTTGTCAGAGGGAAGCCAAAGATATTCTACTGTAAGTTTACAGTAGAATATCTTTGGCTTCCCTCTGACAACCATGCCTCCATCCTTGCTACCCTCCCTGTTTTCCTTTCCTTGTTGCTTCATAACCTGGGTTGTGAGTAACTGAATCTATTTTCCCTTCTTCCCTTTCTTTCCCCTCTCTCCTCCCTGATAAAGGAACATTTGTTCCGAAAGCTAGGAACGTAAATTTTAGTTCTGTTTTTTGTGTATCTATCAACTATTTATTTACAGCTCATACAAAATAGATATGTGTTTCAAAGTTTTACTGACCTTCAGAGTAGTCACCAGCATTGTGTATAACCCGTTGACAGCAATGTGGAAGTCGTAGGATACTCTTAGCAGTGCCAGTTGTGTTGACGGTTCAAACGGCACGGTCTATTGCCTGACAAATTTGTAGCAGTTTGGAAGCGAATGCCGTGAAGTGTTTCCTTCAGTTTAGAAGTCGAGTTGAACTCACGAAGGCTTAAATCGGGAGTGCAGGAGGTGGCATAGCACTTAACAGCCCCATCAAACAAACAAATCAGTAACAGCTTGCACTGTACGTGCTTGAGCTTTGTCCTGCAAAATGATGGTCATGTCCTGCAGAAAGTGTTATCACTTCTGCCTCTAAGCTGGTCGTAGGTTGTGTTCCAATAATGAACAGCATAGAGACAGAAGACACTTTCTGCGGGACATGACCATCATTTTGCAGGACAATGTTCAAGCATGCACAGTGCAAGCTGTTACTGATTTGTTTGACTGATGGGGCTGCTAAGTGATATACCAAATACTGCACTCCCCTGACTTACGCCCTTGTAAGTTCAACTTGATTTCTACACTGAAGGAAACACTTCATGGCATTCACTTCAGAACTGCTACAAATTCGTTGGGCAGTAGACCGTGCTGCTCGAACTGTCGACACAACTGGCACTGCTAAGAGTATCCTACAACTTCCACATTGCTGGCAACAGGTTATGCTCAATGCTGGTGACTACTTTGAAGGTCAGTAAAACATTGAAACACGTATCTATTTTGTACGAGCCATAAATAAATAGTTGCCACTATTAAGTTCCATCCTTCGTATATCATTCAGTCTCAATAGAATTTTGAATTGGAGTTGAAGGATATCTTTGCTATGGCCTTGTAATGGCCTTCAACTGTATGCATCCACATTGCTTGTGTGTTTTTTCTAATGTCTTCTAATCATTTTTCATTAGGTTGCTTTTAGAGTCTTACCTTTGGAATTTGACAAAGTTATTCCTTGGTCTCTCTGCCATACTTTGCTATGTCCTACCCACCTCCATTTCATTTTCATTGAATCTCTGTCTCTCAGTGATTCCTAGGGTGCACTTCTTCATTTCTCCTAAGAAAGGATTAATTTTTGAATCTTGTTTGAATTAAAAGCTGTGCCTCGCTTGCAGTAATTCGTACACTGAAGCGCCAAAGAAACTGGTATAGGCATTCAAATTCAAATACAGAGATATGTAAACAGGCAGAATATGGCACTGTGGTTGGCAACGCCTATATAAGACAACCAGTGTCTGGTGAAATTGTTAGATTGGTTACTGCTGCTACGATTACAGATTATCAAGATTTAAATGAGTTTGAATGTGGTGTTACAGTCAGTGCGCAAGTGATGGGACACATCATGTGTGAGGTAGCGATTAAGTGGGAATTTTCCCGTAAGACCATTTCACGAGTGTATCATGAATATCAGGAATCCAGTAAAACATCAAATTTCCAACACTGCTGTGTCCAAAAAAGGATCCTGCAAAAATGGGACCAACAACTGAAGAGCTTCATTTAGTGTGACAGAACTGCAACCCTGCTGCAAATTGCTCCAGATTCCAATGCTGGACCATCAACAAATGTCAGCGTGTGAAGCATTCAACGAAACATCATCAATATGAGTTTTCGGAGCAGAAGGCCCACTCTTGTACCCTTAATGACTGCACGACACAAAGCTTCAGGCCTTGCCTTGGCCCATCGACGGTGACATTGGGCTGTTAATGACTGGAAAATATGTTGCCTGGTCGGACAAGTCTCGTTTGAAATTGTATCGAGTGGATGGACGTGTACGGGTATCAAGACAACCTTCCAAATCCATGGACCCAGCAAGTCAGCAGGGGACTGTTCAAACTGGTGGAGGCTCTGTAATGGTGTGGGGCATGTGCAGTTGGAGTGATATGGGACCCCTTATACATCTAGATACACCTCTGGCATGTGGCACATATGTAAGAACCCTGTCTGATCACCTGCATCCATTCATGTCCATTGTGCATTCCGATGGACATGGGCAATTCCAGCAGGACAGTGCGACACTCGACACGTCCAGGTGTGCTACAAAGTGGCTCTAGGAACACTCTTCCGAGTTTAAACATTCCACTGGCCACCAAACTCCTCAGACATGAACATTATTGAGCATATCTGGGATGCCTCGCAACATGCTATTCAGAAAAGATCTCCACCCCCTCCCCCCTCCCCCTTGTACTCTTTACAGTTTTATGGACATCCCTGCAGAATCCATAGTGTCAGTTCCCTCCAGCACTACTTCAGACATTAGTTGAGCCCATGCCACGTCATGTTGTGGCACTTCGACATGCTCACTGAGGCCCTACAAGATATTAGGCAGGTGTACCAGTTTCTTTGGCTCTTCAGTGTATCTGCCAGTATATAGGGATTGTAAACCTTTTATTTCAGCCATGTTGCAAACATTGTTTTGAAAACTCTATTTAATGCACCCAAAGCATTCTAGGCCATTTTTACTCTTTGTTTACATCTTTTACTATCCATCCAGTGATTACCATGAGCTTCCCAGAAGATAAAAACTCACCAACTAGTTCTATGACTTCATTGGTAATTTGTACCATGTTCTTTTCAATTTGTTTATTATACATTATTTTAGTGTTGTTATGAATGATTTTCTGGCCATTTTTCAAGGTTAACCTAGTAAGTTTTTTTTCCAATTGGCTCTATGGCTCACTGGTCAGATTAGAATTTTTATCTAATTACTTATCACATCTGGCAATGTTTATTAACTAGAAAAATGCTGAATTACACTGTGGTTCGAAGTCCATGTTAAACTGTATTGTCTGTCCGCTGGCTAAAAAGCAAAAAAGTCAAATGGCTTCAGTCAGTAGTAACAGCTGTTGTGGTGTAGCCAAACTATTGTAATTAGCAGGCGACAATGTGTCACATCATAAACAACAGCAGACATATTTTTACACATGGAGTTCAAGATCACAGAAATGTTATGCTGATTGAAGATACTCCTTTTCTACAAAATGTTTTGCTGTTACTGCACAAATGAATTTTTTTTATTAAAGATACTTAAAAGGCATTTGCTAATACTAAAAATACCTATATTTTTACCTTACCCATTTTGTTTCACTCATTTCAGCATTTTCAAGGGTAACCGTTTCATCTGATTCCGCTTACATGTGGAAATGTTGTCACCATGCACATGTATTAGTAATTGAAAATATGGATTTCAATTATCTTTAATGATTGTAAAGCAACTACGAGCACAGTGGTCAAATTAAATTAAAATCAAATCTAGTTTACGCAGGAGGCAGAGGTAAAATTTACAAAACACTGAATATGTTACCAGTGACTTCTTTATTTTAAATTTTGTTGAAAATATGTACATTCAATCACTAAACATTACATACAGATTTTCTGAAGACTATATGTTTCACCTGCACTATCATTAACACTTTTGTCCATCATGGAGTGTTCCAATTCACCACCACTTGAGTGAATTGTATCTGTGTTTATAATTATTTCATCAATGGAACTTCCATGTTGCCATTGTTCACCTGGTACTCAGTTTGTAATTGTGCCACCTCATTGTGGTACCCTCTCCAATCCTCTGCAGTGACTTTCTGAAGGCAGGTGCCAGCAAGCTTTTGTAAGGTTTCACCAGACACGTCCGCAGTCACATTGTCTTCTTTTTGCCCAGTTGAGTTCAGTTATGATGAGATCACAGTTGTATGGCAGCAAGTGGACAATTTTATGGCCTTGACTTAAAGCCATTTCGTTGGAAGCATACATTTTCTCTGCTGGTTTGTGCAATTCAGTCAGGGCGAAGAGGGCTCCTTTTCTTATACTGTAATCACAGTTGAATTTCCTCTTCTGCAGCCACTCCATCATCATCACTTAATGTCACATCTTATTGGAGTCTTGTTGGGGTGCCTGTTGTGACACGGTGCATTGTCGACGACAGTCACCAAATGTAGAAGAAGGTTCGGCAGAAGTAATCCCTAAAACCACTCCTCAAAGTTCATGGAGTTCATTTGATGATGATAGACTCTTTGGATGGATTTATTCCAGATCTGTAGCTGGGCTTCACTGATAAACCTAGTTTTGGAAACTACACTTGCAATTATTAGTTGCTTTGAGACACTTACTCATGCTATTTCTTTATATTGCCAGCATTTTCCAAATGTTGGGTTGCCGTCCAACCAACACTCGCCTAGGTAAAAAATTTCAGCTCCACCTTCTCGAATCCCTTTCATTTCCACAAGGAGTTGGGAATGCCAGTCCATAATGTCTTCACAGTATGTTATACTGTTATTTTCTTCTGAACTCTTCTCCCTTTGAAACCTGTTGATTTTAATAGTTCCCACAGTGAGGTCGTACCCCATCTTCTATCAGTCTTTTGTTGTAGCACAGGCAACAGTGTCTTTAACACTTGGTACAACTTTCTGCACAGCATAAAATTCATACACGTTGTCTCATATCACATACTTACTGAAGTTGTCGATTTCACTCTGGACTTTACAAGCAACTCTCCCAAGAAAAGAAGAGAAAGATGTACTATAGAAACTTAGACAACATTGTTCATTACATAAGAGAAAAATAATCACAAAATTCATATGTAATTTGACTTCTATACAAAGTGATTGGGCTCTAATTGAATGCATAAATTGTATTTCTTATGGGCTAGGACTAAGACTGCTGAAGAAAAGAATTACTACCGAGTGAGGTGGCAAAGTGATTAGCACACTGAACTCGCATTCAGGAGGATGATGGTTGAGACCCACGTCTGGCGATCCTGATTTAGATTTTCCATGCTTTCCCTAAATTGCTTCAGGCAAATGCCGGGATGGTTCCTTAGAAAGGGCATGGCCGATTTCCTTCCCTATCCTTCCCTCATCTGACGGGACCGATGACTTCACTGTTTAGTCCCTTCCCCCAAACCAACCTACCAGAAGAATTACTGAAACTGACATCATCTTCTTTCCTGGAGATTCACCAGGATGAATATTTGTGAACTTCAGGATTTGCTTTAGGCTGGACATTTTTTTCTGGTGTTAGTAGCAGCTCACTTTCTTGACTGAGCAAGCAGGTGTAACAATTTCTTTTGCTGTTTTTCTGTGTCACAGCATTAAACTGTGAGCTTGGCTGTGAGTCACTGCTCTGTTTTCGTGAATGGAGCGGAAAGAGTTGAAGGAGTCACCATCAGTGATAGAGCAGACTCACTCATTTTGAAATAATAAATTGTATCACAGATTGCAAGTCACAATATGGTGGAATCAAGTAGGAAACAATATGGCTGTGATACTATCAGAATTATAAGATTGATAGTGACCATAAACGAGTGAATATTATTCCAAAGACATACACATTCTTTTTACTTATATTGAAACAGCAAATGGCAACAGTCGAGGTGCCAAGGCTCTTTAGAAAGTGAACAGACAATATACCCCCTATAACTGTGTGGATAACTCAGGTCAAAGGTCATAGGAAGGCAGTGGTTTACTACATCCAGTGGATCCATCACCAGCCAAGTACTATGTAAGGTTCACATTATTTATGTGCATATAGAATTGCGAATACAAAGCAGTATGAAATGGGACAAACACATGAAATCAGCAGTAGAGCAGGCAAATTAAAGCTTGACATTTGTTTTGGATGATTTTTGGAAAGAGCAGTGCTTCTGTGAAGGAAGTCGCATACCATACGCCAGTGGGACTTTTCCTAGAAAACAATTCCTATGTTTTGAGTGTTTGTTGAACAAATTAAGGAACATGCTGCTAGATGTTTACAGTTCATCATAGCCCATATAAATGTGCAGTAGAGATTTCGTGGGAAACTTAATTGGGAATCTTTGGAAGAAGGGTGACATTGTTCTAAAGACATTTTGTTGGACCAATTTAGAGCACTGGTATTTGATGAAGGCTTTCCAATAGTTCTGATACTTCCATTGTTCATCTCATGTAGAGGTAATGAAAATAAGACCAAAGGGGTTATGGCATGCATGGAGGCACACAGACAATTTTTACCTTGCTTATACCTGAATCAAATAGAAAAGGGAGTGGCTAATATTGATTTAAAGTACCCTTAACAATGTGGTGTGCAGAGGCTTGACGAATATAAAGGGTGTCCTGAAATTCACTTCCAAGCTCTTCTCTATTTGACATGTCATTGAATTCTAAAATAAAAATAGTCTTTTCCGAAAGTCACACGATCTGTGCTTATGAGAAAATATCCAATTAAAACAAATATGGTAGCACTGCAGGATGAGGAGCAAGATTTAAAATTATCTCATGACTCTCAAACACTTTTGAACTTTTATGTTATTGTCTGTTACACTATAGTAATAACACATAAAGGTATGCCACAATGCAAAGTTCAATACTATTACAACCATAACAGTAACCTTAACTTGCTACAGTGAAAAATATTAATTTACAATGTACAACTTGCGTGTAATTCACCATGACTGTTCACAATTATTTCTGTTGTTGGCATTATATTTTTTAATGCTTAGTCATATACTTGTGAACATTTTAACTTTTTGCCTCATATCACCATAAGAGATAATCATGGCTGCATGGAGGAATGCTGTCAACTTAAACATAGTGTATGGTTTGTTTTTGGTATACTATAGTGCCTCATGTGGTCTCATGGAGAGAAATCCATGGAATTCAGATATGGAAACTTTACTGGTCACTGAATGAGACCTTCACAATCACTCCCTTGATCTTGCTAATCTTTATTTAAATAAAATTGCACAGCAGATTCACAGTGTACTGTTGCACATCCATTTGAATCCACATGCATTGAACTGCTTGCAGAGTGATGACTTCTAACAAAACTGAGAGAACGTGTAAGATGAAAACAAAAAGAATCCAATTTCTTCCAAAACAAATGTGGATCTTTTAGTAGATCATTCAAATTCCAACCTAAATTATAAATAGACAATAGGATTTGAAATCTCCATTCACTTATGAAACAAGGATCTTTTGATATCCAGTGATGTGTGTTGTGCATGTTTAAGATACCTTCCCTGTTAAATGTAACTTCATCAGTCGGAAGAACGTTAATTAGAAAATATCACTGGTTAAACAGTGTTTCAATAGCTAGTTGCATAATTCAAGTCTGTTGTGTGTACAAATATTTTACGCGTGTTTAGTGATGTGAATAAAAAACCTCATCTTTGAAACCCCTATGGGCAACTGTACATGGGGATAATACAGGATCTTAATGTGTGGCCGTGAGTATATGTCTTGTTTTCCTGTGATTTGTATACCTCAGTGACTGCCTGTGTTATTGAGTCTACCAGGAGCCAGCTGGTTACTTTTCTGAAGTCGTGGATTTAGTAGTGTAAGACTTTGTGCTATGTGTGTTATCCACCTGAGTAAAACTGTGCATAATGTCATGAAGCACCATTTATGATGATGACGGGATAGTTTCCAAAAATTGTATACTGCACTTTCGCTGATGATGTACTCCATGACGAAACTGTTCACAGATGAACGGCTGGAAGCCCGTGTCCAATGGACACCATATTTCGACAAGTGATCACATTTCCATCATGAAGTGCACTGGTGATCTGATTGCCTAGGAGCTGGTGTAGGGCTTTTGCCCCTAACCTACCCTGCCTCTTCCCTCCAACCTCGTGCTCCATATGCAGTCCACACCTAGGCACTGGTGCACATCCAGCATCACATCCTGCTGACATTTCAGTCTGTCTGTGGTTTGCACCTAGGGATGTGTACTGTTGGCATGTCAGCTGTTGCTTTGCCTGTCCCCTAAATCACTTTGTTGTGGTATATTTCCTTCCACGTCTTAATCTGACTGAGTGCAAGCTCTCAAGCCCCATTAAGCATGTAACCACTGTCACGATTGATAAGCAGCTCTCTTACTCAAATCTCAATAGATTCTTTAATGACATAGTCCCAGAAGTTAGACGTCTGTGTCAGAATCTTAGTATGGTTGTACTCCATTCCATGTTATTCTCAAAGACAATGTTCCGTGTCTGCCAGCTTGTCAGCTTGTTGGACCCTGGTGTGTTGCTGGTGTCCTCGACAACAATCTTTGACAATATGCACTGTCTGACTACTGCATGTCATGCCACATTGACAGGGGTTCTGATAGACCATGGACTTTCACATTCCAAGGCTGTCATTGACCCTGCCAAGCAGTGCCTTTGTTTTAGCTCATGGGCAGAAGACCGCATTCACTTGGTGTTTCCAGAGAACTCGTCCTATCTTTTCAGATAATGCACAGCAAAATGGAATAAACACAATGGCCACATCATCATAAGATTGGTCTTCAATTTCCACCAGTTGTACAGTCAGTGTGGGATCTAGTGCTCATCGGATTGGCCTCTCTGTGGAGCTATTCTTCCAAAACACCATATTCGGTGTTCACGTTCTTGGTTGAGACTCTCACTGTTGTTGAGACTCTCACTGTTGTTGATGTTATAACCTGTAATCACCAATAATTGCGTGGATATTCAAACACTCTCACTTAGAAACAATAGCTCATTGCATGATAACAACTCAGTATCTCCTATTCGACTGCCCTGCTGTGACATGCGGCCGGCGCCGTTCGTAGCTAGGTGGCGCTCCCGCACTCAGCCGAGTTGCGCAGTGCCTCTATCGCCGTTTGCGCGTACTGTCGTGGCAGCACTGTTAAATGTCGTGGCACTGTCACAACACTTCCCCCCCCCCCCCCCCCCCAAAAAAAAAAAAAAAACCATCACTTCCTTGGAGACATGGACAGTGCGAAGACATCCATGGCCTCTTGTGAGGCCCCGAGAAGATCCCGCGGAGAGACACGAGAGTATGGTTGAAAATGTCAAGGACGGAAGTTCGTGTGTGGGACGTGCCTCCTGGACAAGATGATGGGTGAAAACTCTGGAGCAGCATCCATAGGTGTCATGGACCTGGGGGTGTGCTCCAGCGAGATGGGTCCCAGAGAAGGCGGCATCGCGACTGGGGCCGATTCCGGCGTACTCGGAAGTGGTAGCGACGTCAGCTGCATCAACACGTACGGTACATCGGCAGCAGCGACAGGACTGGCTTCTCGGGCTGGTGGAGGCGAGGGAAAGGGTGGTGGCACGGGCGTGGCCACCACTCATGGGCGCATCTGGTCGTAATGGCGAACAACCATGCCGTCGTCCGTACGCATTTCACAAAGCCGGCGGCCGCGAAGAGCCTTGACCACCCCTCGAATCCATTTAGGGCGAGATCCATACCCTCGTGCCCACACGTCGGCACCCACAGAGTATTTTCCCGCACTAGGGGACACAGCACAAGGCCTGACAGGGTGAAGCAGGTGCAGTAGAGTGCGTGGTTGGCGGCCATGCAAGAGTTCAGCAGGGCTGCGATCACCCAGAGGCGTGAAGCGATAAGAACTCAGAAATTGCAATAGAGTGTCATCTGTGGAAAAATCACTAAGGAATTTTTTCATCTTGCTTTTGGAAGTGCGGACAAGGTGCTCGACCCCCCCCATTCGATTGCGGATGGAAGGGCGGTGGTGTAACATGATGAATCCCTTGTCCAGTACAAAAATCATGGAAGGCTTGCGAAGAGAACTGAGGGCCATTGTCTGTGACGATCGTGGATGGAAGACCTTCTAGCACAAAGATTTTGGACAAAGCCAGCGTCGTCGCCGCAGTGGTGGGCGACGGACATCGAACAACAAACGGAAACTTCGAGAAGGCGTCAATCAACAGTAGCCAATAAGTACCGAGGAAGGGGCCGGCAAAATCAGTGTGCACCCGTTCCCATGGCTGTGCCGGATCAGGCCAGGAGAGGGCATTGTACAAGGTGCAGCCAGTTGTTGAGCACACTGACCACACGCAGCAACCATGTGGGCGATGTCCGAATCAATACCGGGCCAATAAACGTGCCTGCGGCCCAGGAACTTAGTCCGAGAAATACCCCAATGGCCTTCATGGAACAGGTTGAGGACATCTTTGCTAAGAGAGGCTGGCACTATGACCCGTGGAGATGCGCCATCCGTGGCCAGAAGAACAACACCATCACAAACAGACAGATGAAGGCGCAAGGCATGGTAGTTGCGAAAGGGATCCGATGCCCGGCCCTTGGTCCTGTCCGGCCAACCCCGTTGAACAAAACCGATCACCTGACGCAAGACCGGGTCCCGCGCAGTAGCCGATGCGACCTGCGAACCTGTAAGTGGAAAACCTTCGACCGCACGACGTTCTTCCTCATCAATGTGGAAACAGAGTAGTTCATCACGATCGAAAACTGGGTCGGGGCCCATTGGCAGTCGCGACAATGCGTCAGCGTTGGCGTGCTGGGCCGTGGGGCGATAGTGAATCTCATAGTGAAAACGAGACAAGTATAAGGCCCAACATTGCAGGCGGTGAGCTGCCTTATCCGGAAGCGACGCTGATGGGCTGAACAGAGAGACCAGCAGCTTGTGGTCGGTGATGAGGTGAAACTTAGAAGCATACAAAAAAACACTGAACTTTTTTAGAGCATAAATGATAGCGAGCACCTCCTTTTCGATTTGAGAGTAACGCTGTTGCGCATCGCTGAGGGTCTTGCAAGCATAGGCGATGGGTCGTTCTGACCCATCCTCATACCAATGGGCGAGAACAGCCCCTAGGCCACACTGTGACGCGTCAGTCGCCAGAACCAAGTGCTGACCTGGACGGAAAGTGGCAGGACAAGGCGCCGACGGCAAATGAGCCTTCAGGTGGACAAAAGCCTGCTCACACTCGTCGGACCAACAGAAAGGGACGTTTTTGCGTAACAGCTGATGCAGAGGATGAGCTACCGCCGCCGCGGATGGAATGAATTTGTGATAATAAGCAATCTTGCCGAGAAACGCCTGAAGTTCTTTGACTGTAGATGGCCGGGGTAGAGCATTAATGGCCACCACATGCTGACGTAGAGGACGTATACCCTCACGGGACAAGTGGAACCCAAGATACACAATGGAGGGTTGGAAGAACTGTGACTTGTCCAGATTGCACCTCAACCCAGCCGAATGCAAAACCCGAAACAGTGATCGCAAATTGCGAAGGTGCTCATCAGTGGAGGCCCCCGTGACAACAATGTCATCCAGATAGTTTATGCAGCCAGGAACGGAAGCCGTGAGCTGTTCCAAAAACCGCTGAAAAATGGCCGGCGTGCTAGCGACGCCAAATGGTAACCGCTGGTACTGATACAACCCACAAGGAGTGTTGATGACGAGAATTTCCTTGGAAGAAGCATCCAACGGCAACTGATGGTACGCCTCCGAAAAGTCAAGTTTCGAATAGAACTGGCCCCCAGTGAGCTTGGTAAATAACTCCTCAGGATGGGGAAGAGGATAAGTGTCAATGAGGCTCTGAGCGTTGACAGTGGCTTTAAAATCACCACACAATCGCAGACTCCCGTTTGGTTTAGAAACCACCATGAATGGCGATGCCCATTCGCTGGAGGTAACAGGAAGGAGAATCCCTGAAGCAGTTAACCTGTCTATCTCAGCCTTGACAGGTGCACGCAACGCCATCGGAATAGGGCGTGCCCGGAAAAACTTAGGGCGAGCTGTAGGTTTAAGAGTAATGTGGGCTTCAAAATCCTTGGCACGACCCAGACCAGCAGAGAACACGGACGAAAATTTAGAACACAATCCATCCAGCTGTTGATATGGAATATCCTCAGATATGAGGTGCACATCATCATCAATGGAGAACCCGAACAACTGGAAAGCATCATGACCGAACAGGTTTTCAGTGCCCGCATGATCCACCACATAAAACGTGAGGGCCCTAACAACAGACTTGTAGGCAGTGGAAGCATCAAACTGGCCAATGATAGGAATTTTCTGTTTATTATAAGTTCTCAGATTTCGCGTAACTGGAGACAAAGGAGGGGAGCCCAACTCCAAATACGTATGAGAATTAATGAGAGTTACTGCAGAGCCAGTGTCCACTTGCATGCAAATGTCTTTATCAGAACACGAACAGTAACAAACAACTTATTTGTTTGAGAAAGCACACAGTTAACATCCATGTCCGATGCCTCGTCCTCGTCGACAGGAACCTTAGGGGACTGACACACAGAAGCAATGTGGCCTTTTTTCCTACATGAATTACACGTGGCCCAATGTTTTGGACACGCGGCCCTGTCATGCTGTGTGAAACAATGTGGACAAGAAGGAAGTGCGGAACGAACCTGCTTCTGTGGTTGCTGTTTTCGCTGTGAGCGTTGCGGCCCAACATGACGTTGGTTACGCGAGTGAACCGCCGCCACATCTTCGTTCTCCTGTGAAACAGGCAAATTGTCCGTGTCGAAAGTTGACTGTACAGCGCCTACATCACACCACGTGTCTATTTGCGCGCCAGCAGCGTGAGACACTTCAAAGGATTGAGCGATGCTTAGTACTTCTGACAGCGATGGGTTTGGCAGTTGGAGGGCACGTTGCCAAACTTCTTTATCAGGAGCAAGCCGTAGAATAGCATCGCTAACCATTGAATCAGCATAAGACTCATGATGAGTGTCCGTGACAAACTGACATTTCCTACTCAGACCGTGTAGTTCTGCCGCCCAAGCCCGATAAGATTGATGGGGCTGTTTACGACACCGGTAGAACGCCACGCGGGAAGCAACGACGTGGGTGTTTTTTCGGTAATAGTTAGACAATAAGTCACACATTTCTTGGAAGGACAGAGAGGCAGGTTCCCGCAGAGGGGCTAACTGAGATAGCAGCTGATAGAACTGTGGGGAAATCCAAGATAGAAATAACGACTTACACATAGGAGCATCGACAACGCTGAAAGCCAAGAAGTGTTGCCGCAAACGCTTCTCATAATCCTCCCAGTCTTCAGCGGCCTCGTCGTAAGGAGGGAATGGAGGCGGAGAAGAGGAAGACAGACGATGAGTAAGCGACGTCGACAACGCCTGAATAGCAGCCGTCAGCTGTGTTTGTTGTTCAATGAGCGCTTGCATAAGCTGTTCCATGTCTGCTCCGTCACGAACACACAAATCCACAACGCGGTGAAAATATCCCATCCTTGTTGCCAAAAGTGTTATAACCTGTAATCACCAATAATTGCGTGGATATTCAAACACTCTCACTTAGAAACAATAGCTCGTTACATGATAACAACTCCGTATCTCCTGTTCGACTGCCCTGCCATGACATGCGGCCGGTGCCATTCGTAGCTAGATGGCGCTCCCGCGCTCAGCCGAGTTGCGGAGCGCCTCTATCGCCGTTTGCGCATACTGTCGTGGCGGCACTGTTAAATGTCGTGGCACTGTCACAACAGTTGAGACTCTCATTGTTGTTGAGACTCTCATTGTTGTTGAGACTGACTTGTCAAACCCTATTATCTAATGTTTAGAATGTCCCATTTGTTTGTGCCAAGTGGTGGCATTTGTGTGCTTGTAAGTATAGGTTGGTGTGTGTCTTCTTACAGTAGATGCTGTGGCCCAGTGTCCCATCTGCTCTTCTTTTTACCAGGACATACAGAAAGGAGACACTCCAAATTTCAACTTCGTTGGAAAAATTGATATTCTGGTGTATGGAATTGAAATGTCTGAGGAAATCATTCATGTGCCCATATGACGGTGTCATTGAGATACCGGAAAAGAAAGTTAGGTCTGATCCTAGAACTTCTTTGTTGAAATGTTTCACATGCATATCGGAAATAACTGGTGAGAGTGGACTCCCCATGGTTACTCCTTCCATCTGCTCATAGTAACCACTGCCAGAAAGAAAGTATATCAACATCAAGAAAGCCTAGAAAGGTTAGTAGTCTCTATGTCAAATTTATGGCCAATAAGCTACAAGGATTCTTGTAAAGATATGCAGGGGAAGAGAGAGACAATGTTGAAGCACACAAGGATCTCAGAATCACGAAGCTTTAAACTTGTTAAGATGCCCAACAAAATTCATGGAGCTACGAATAAGAAATTGACGTCTTCTGTCAGGGCTCGTCATATCTTTAGGGATTTGGTGAGTGAGTATGTCAGTGCATCATTGCTACTAAGAGTGGGGTGTAAAGATCCCCCCCCCCCTCCTCCTTCTGCCCCCCCCCCTCCCCCCTCAATCTTTCTGAATGTATTTGGTAGTGTCAAGGACAACCTCAGACTATAGAAGTCTAGTGCCTATCAGATCTGCTGCCGATGTGACATGACATACTTGAGTTAGAGACTGTGTAATGCTGAAGATAGTTGCCAAGAACATCAACAACACATGAGACCACAGCACCTTAAAACGTCAGGCCTCGTAGAATGTTGCTCATCAGAATTACAAGGACTGGAGTATGACCATACAGAGTTTCTGTCACAGGCATGTAAGTTCTGGAACTGCATCAATTAAGTCCCTCTCTCAATTTGAGTAAAAGAACCACTTATCAATAATAATGGTGGCTACCACACTTAGTCCAATTAATAAGAGAAAGGAGACATCCCACAACAAACTTGTGCAGGTGGAGCGACAGCTGAGACGCTGACAGCATGGGCCATGAAGGCGATCCACGGACAGAGCAGGATGTCGGCAGGAGAAGGGGGAAGGAGATGAGAAGATACTAGGTGCACATATGCACCTGGGTGCTGACTAAGCACACACTGCACTAGCTCTTATGCAATGAGTTTGTTAGTACATCTGATGATGGCAATGTGGTAGCATGCCAAAATATTGCGCCCATTGGAAAAAAACATCCGGGCATTTACCCGTGAATTATTTCGTCACGAATTACACTGGGAGAAGTTGAGGAACCACATTGTTGTACTCTATGTTTTGCAGAATTATTTAAAAGGAACTCAGGAATCTTATGACATTTTGACAAAATTATCTTTGTTTTAAATCGCGGAGGCACTTTGCATTTTCAAGAGCATGGACACAAATTTCAGGGTGCTATGTATGGATGCAAAAAATGTATGACAACATTCGTGCAACCTCCCAGATGGTAGTGAATACACTGGACTCATATTCAAGAAGAGTTGGTTCCAAATCACTGTCCTGTTTTTCTGATTTTGATTTTCTATTGTTTCCATTATCAGTTGAGCAGATGTCAGACTGATTAGTAAATAAGGGCTTTTGGTATCTTCTCCTTGTCCAATCTGTGCTAGAGCATGTATGTAATGACATCTTTGAAGGAATATTAGGGTTACTATGATAGTTTTGTATAAGTAGTACAAATTTCCCTTTTACTGATAACTTACATTCAGTTTCTCAAGATGGTTTTCGAGAAGTTGCGTAGACCAGTGCATCCTCATAAGTATCTTGGTAAAACTCTTATGATAATGCTCTGTGGAAAGTTTAGTGAAGAACACTTTATAATTGGACCTAGATGTTCCTGGGGATAGAGTGTGATATTGTGTGTTTGAACTGTAAGTTTACTGCAGAAGTGTCTTGATTTGAAACTCCTCAAGAACTGTGAAGTTTTGATCTCTCTGTCAGCAACTGCCTTGTTGTAGTGGGGCTGCTGGATTGCAAGTCCATCAGGTGTTGCTTTGAGTTGGTTTGGAAAGCATAGAAAGACATACTCTAACATACAATATGTGGTTACTGTGCTACATTCCTTATATGTGATTGTAATTCTGTGTCTATTCTGGATGAAAAAAGGTCCTCATGATTATTTTTCCCTCGCCGCTTACTCTTTACTTCTGTTGGTGGCACTCATCAAGGGACATCAATGTGCTGGGTGCTAAACTAATCTCTGGGTGAAATTGATACAGGCACTTTTTGCTATCAATTGCAGTATTGAATATGTGTCAACCTCCATTCTCATACTTACTGTGCAGTATACATTGTTGTGAGTGAATGTGACAATTTAAAATTTTGTACTTGACTTTGACTCAAATGCAGATCACGACATTTCACTGCCAGTGTACTACCAATTACATGATCAGAAACTAGAAGCTCCAGCTTGCCATGGGCTTCTTCTCATCCCTTTTTTTGTGAATTGTCGTTTATTTGTCTCATAATGTGCATAATCCAAATCATGTGGTTCAGTTACAGGAGACACGTCAAATTATGGTAAAATTTCACCACATACAGAGAATAGTTTATGTTAACAGACAGCGTCATAATAATAACACAATTTTGTTATACATACATACAATAAAATCTGACACTTAATTACCCCTTGCTCAAATTACCATTTCGTCCTCTGTGAATTCTTCTATTGTGTATTAGCATTTCTCCCACAGAATCTGCTGTAGCCTTATTTTTAAAATTTCTGGCTTCATATTAAATATGTTTTTGCTCATTAACTTGTTGTATATTGTCATCTCCATATACTGTGGAGTCATTGCATATAATTTCAACTGGTGTGTGGGTAGCATAAAATTATTTTTATTTTTTGTGTTATATGTTTGGTTAAAATGATTCTCCTCGAATAATTTTTGTGTGCCATGAAGGAAGATTATAATTTCATAAATGTATATGGAGGGAACAGTTAGGATTTGCAGTTTAAGAAATAATGGGTGACAAGACTGTTTGCTGTGCAGTACACATGTATCAGACAATTTTCTTTTGCAGTTTCAGTGTTCAAGATACACTACTTGAGCCTACCCAGAAAATTATCCCATATCTAATGACAGATTCAAAATAACTATGATAAGCAATTTTTCTTGTACTCAGGTCAGAGGAATTTGCTATTATTTGCATTGCAAATGCAAAACTGCTTAGTTTATTTGATAGGAAGTCAAAATGCGTATTCCAGCTGTAGTTCTTGTCCACATTTAGTCCCAGATATTTGACTGTGTCAACTTCTTTCGTAGGTTGATTGTTATGTTGTATTCTAAGTTCCACACATTTCAAATGTTTGGTTTTGAAATGTACCATGTGGATTTTTGCAATGTTCAGTTTCAACCCATTTAATTGGAACCAGTGTGCTTATGACAGAGCTCAGATTTTTTTTAAAATCTTCAGTTAAAACAGAAGTACTATTTGCAAACAGAACTGATGGGGAATTTGCATTTATGGGTAAGTCATTTATGTAGAATAGGAAAAGGATTGGCTCCAAAATGGAGCCTTGAGCCACACCTCGTGATACTGTACTCCATTTAGAATAATAGTTCACAGCATCTGAGGTGTTAATTATCATTTGTTTTCTGTTTGTAAGTATGATGTTAGCCAGTTTAGAGCATTGTCCGTAATCCCTTTTTGTCTAATTTGTAGATAAGCAAGTCATGGTTCACGGAGTCAAATGCTTTTATGAGATTACAGAAGATACCTGCAACTTTACCCCTCTGATCCAATGATTTGTCTATCTTTTCAATAGTTATTCACTGCATCCAGAGTGTTTTTTCCTGGTTGAAATCCAAATTGGTTACTTATAATGATATCATTTTTTTAAAATAAAGTTTTTGATCTGGTTTGCAGGTTCTTTCTCTAACACTTTTGATAGGACTGGTAGAATAGAAATAGGCTGATAGTTTACATGTCTTCCCTTGGCCCTTTCTTGAACAGAGGTCCGACTTCGTCATACTTCAGAACATAGGGAAAGCATCCCTGTTCGAAAGACTGATTGAATATCTAAACTCAACTCTGCAGCCTCTCTCCAGTGGTGCTGTGAGATTAAATTCTCCAATGTAATTGATGTAGTGATGAATTTGGTGCATTCACACCTTCAGGGTTGACATTGAGAATGAACTCCCTGTTTATTCATGTCCTTCTGTAGGACCAAATTGAGGAGCAAATCTCCCTGTCATGGAACGAGTCAGTACATGAAATTAAAATGAGGAAATAGTAGATAAAATAAGATGTACATGAATCCTATGCAGACATCAAGCTGTGATCATATATTAGCACAATCAACAATACAACACAGGAATCAACTTAATTTTTTCCAGGAACACACTGACAGAATAGGGGTGAACAATGAGGAAATTCTGCTATTTGGACTTCAAAGTGTGTGGGTTACTACTAAGATTTTTCAGTTCTTGTAGTAGCTTATTGAAAATGGATGCAGTAGAATACAGCATGCCCTTTTGCACAAGTCAGGGATTTGCAGTCCAAGTGCAGATTGAATTTCTGCATAGTATTAACTAAGTGAAAGGGGTTATGTCATGGTAATAAGCTCATATTGTTAACAACAAATGACATTAAATGAGATGTATATTAAGAGGCCGATGTCAGAAAAATCCCAGACTCCTGAATGAGATGCGACAATAGGTTAATAAAATTATGCTACATATTTTTCAAACTGCCTGTTTCTGAGTCAAAAATACCCTTTGTGAATGGCAAGAGTTACCCAGTATGTCATAAGTGGATAAAAATAAGCAAAGTAGACTGATTTCTGTGTTGGGCTGTCACTTATTGCAGATATTGTGTTAGTGGTGAATATAGCAACATTCAGTTTGTGAACAAGATCCTGAACATAAGCTTACAATGACAGCTTACCATCTATCTGAACACCTAGGAATTTGAATTATCCAGACTCACTAATCTTATACCCATTCTGTCTAATCGAAATGTCAATTTTAGTTGAATTGTGGGTTGAAAGCTAAAAACCAAGCCCCACTGTGATTTAGCACAAATTTATTTTCCATAAGTTATAAAGTTATATCTTGAACTGCACCATTTGACACATTGCCTGTGCTGCACTCAATGTCCTGCACTACCAAGCTAGTGTCATCACCAAACAGAAATATTTTAGAATCACCTGTCATATCAGAAGGCATATTAATGTATACAAGAAACAGTAGTGGTTCCAGCATGACCATCCCAAGGCACCACCCACTTAACCGTGATCCTATCAGACGCCACCTCAGACCCATTCTCATTACTATGGAGAATGACCTTTTGCTGTCTGTTCTTAAAGTGTGGGAGGAACCAGTTGTGAGCTACTCCTCTTATTCTACAGTGGTCCAATATAGCATTTTTGGTTGTTAAACCTCTTGTGAAACCAAACTTCGTGTTTCGCGTATGCAGATATTCCACTATACTCACTCCATCTCTCTCTCATCCACAAACACCTTGAACCGCCTCGAAAGATTTTGTCACTTCGCTGTCTATGCTTCACTGTCTGGGGATATATATATATAAAAAAACAAAGATGAGGTGACTTACCGAACAAAAGCGCTGGCAGGTCGATAGACACACAAACAAACACAAACATACACCCAAAATTCAAGCTTTCGCAACAAACTGTTGCCTCATCAGGAAAGAGGGAAGGAGAGGGGAAGATGAAAGGAAGTGGGTTTTAAGGGAGAGGGTAAGGAGTCATTCCAATCCCGGGAGCGGAAAGACTTACCTTAGGGGGAAAAAAGGACAGGTATACACACGCACATATCCATCCACACATACAGACACAAGCAGACATATTTAAAGACCATATATATATATATATATATATATATATATATATGAGGGAAACATTCCACGCGGGAAAAATATATTTAAAAACAAAGATGATGTGACTTACCATACGAAAGCGCTGGCAGGTCGATAGAAACACAAACAGACACATAAATACACACAAAATTCAAGCTTTCGCAACAAACTGTTGCCTCATCAGGAAAGAGGGAAGGAGAGGGAAAGACGAAAGGAAGTGGGTTTTAAGGGAGAGGGTAAGGAGTCATTCCAATCCCGGGAGCGGAAAGACTTACCTTAGGGGGGAAAAAAGGACGGGTATATACTCGCACACACACACACACACACACACACACACACACACACACATATACAGACACAAGCAGATACACACATATATATATATCTAAAAACAAAGATGATGTGACTTACCAAATGAAAGTGCTGGCAGGTCGACAGACATAAGTATATGCGTGGGTGGATATGTGTGTGTGTGTGCGAGTGTATACCCGTCCTTTTTTTCCCCCTAAGGTAAGTCTTTCCGCTCCCGGGATTGGAATGACTCCTTACCCTCTCCCTTAAAACCCACATCCTTTCGTCTTTCCCTCTCCTTCCCTCTTTCCTGATGAGGCAACAGTTTGTTGCGAAAGCTTGAATTTTGTGTGTATGTTTGTGTGTCTGTCGACCTGCCAGCACTTTCATTTGGTAAGTCACATCATCTTTGTTTATAGATATATTTTTCCTACGTGGAATGTTTCCCTCTATTATAACCATATATATATATATATATATATATATATATATATATATATATATATATAGACACACACACACACACACACACACACACACACCATGCTGCGCATCACAGACTACAGTTCCTATTCTAGTTTGCAATTGCAATGTGTGGTCTAATTTGGCTCGGCGAATCAGCCCACTGTTCTTGGACCGCAGTATATTTGATTTGTGTTTCTTATTGAATACCTTGTGGCAATGTTATTCTGTACCCGACATATTGTAAAATTGAACTGTTGATTTGAAAAGATGGACTGGAGTGCTGGCTTAAAGACATTGTAACAAACTCTTGCATCTATGATATCCAAGAAGATGATGTAATGATTTCAAGCTCCATGGTTTCAAGCAGTAAGATATCTTATGACTCTCTGAAGGTGAATAGAAGGAAGTATGACAAATCTTACATCATTCTCGGATGTGTTGATTATAATGGCTCACCTCTGTGCATATTATGTAACAAGCTACTTTCAAGTAGTTCTATGACACCTGATAAGTTGTGCAGACATTTAGAAACTATACAGCCCAATTTCAAAGAGAAGAATGAAGAATTTTTTATACATACGAAAGGACAGTTATTAAGAAGTCAAACACCTCTGAAGTTTGTGATCCAAACAGTGAATGAAAAATCCATAGAGGTATCGTATTTGGTCACCTGTCACACTGCACAAACGGCTGAGTGCACACTTTCACTGAGAATTAAATAAAACCATATGTGGCAGATAACACAGTGTGTGCTCGATGACAAATCTGCAAAGCATCTTTCTCCAATGCCACTTTCTAATGACAATTTTGCATCAAATTAACAATTTTGTGGGCTAAATCGAAAAAGAAATAATTGGTCACCTTCAACACAACAGATTTGTTTTGCAAATGGGTAGGTCACATGATGTTGTTGGACTGGCTGTCTTGATGCCAATTGTATGATATCCATTATAAATGTTCTCTCAAAGAAGTGTCGCTTTTGTGTAGATCACTGCCAACTAACACTACCAAGAAAGAATTATTTTGAACATGATTAACAGTTTTTTTTTAAATAAACCGTCTCAACTGTAATGATAATGGGAGCAGACTTGAAACACTACTGCTCCATACCAATGTTAGTTGGTTACCTCAGGACAAGACCTTAACAAGATTATTCGAAGTGAGGGCTGAATTACAAGCTGACTGACGTTTCTTTTAAATTAAAAGACAGTTTGAGGGATGTGACTTAGTTGTTCAGACTACCATTTTTGCCAAATATATTTGTAAAGATTAATGAATGAAACCCAGAACCCAGTACTGTTTTCCTTTCTCTAATGCATTACTTTACTCAGTGTCAATTCGTCATTTTCTTTTTCTTCTTTCCTATGGTTTACCTGTCACTTTCAAAGGCTTTTTGGCCGAAAGCTTAAATGTATAGCAGCCTTTTTGTTTTACCTTTTTACAACTCATCATGTCCTCTGCATGGTGAGAAGCAGTCTATCCTATTCATGATATCACCATTATTCTATCCTGGACTTTACATTGTTTGAATTAAATCTGTCTTTAAAGGAAAACAGACAATACTCTTAACAAAAGAACTGCCTTAAAAATACATTTGTGGATTGTTTGTATTGGCAAGTGTTCATTGGTGAGATAGCAGAATTAGCAAATGAAATAATTGAAGAATTGGTCCAATGTATCCACAATGTACGTGCATCTTAAGAGATATATTTTCCTGAGGATCAGACTACAAAAGGAAAAATTAATTTGTTTATTCAGAATCCTTGGGTACTATATTTGTAGAGGCCAGAAGATATGTCAAACAAAATCTCTTTGGAAATGACACCAGATTCAAGCATGGAATCATTTTTCAAAATGTCACTTGATGATTTTGGGTGCAGGGTTTGTGATGAATATCTACACTGTGGCATACAAGCTCTGAGTTATCTTCTCCTATACCCAAAACGTACTTGTGTGAAGCAGGATGTTTAGCATATGCAGCTACAAAGAAAATACCCGCAGTATACTGGATGGTGAACCTAACATGCATCTTCAACTCTCTTCTTTTAGATCTGACATTAAACAGTTGGTCAAAAAAAAAAAAAAAAAAAAAAAAACAACTTCACATCTCCCATTAATTGAAAACAATGTTATCACTTTACTGCAGAATCAATACAGTGTTATTTCTGTGTTTTGTATTATTATGTGTTGTTTTTGTATATCGTTGTAGAAGCCAGTGGTGTATAATGTACCTATTTTTGTATGATTTTCATTAAATCAAGGAATGAACCTAAAACCAGCTGTTGTTTATTTAGGTCTCTGTAAAATATTTTGTATTTCAAAAGGGTTCTGTCACCAAAAAAAGTTTGAGAACCGCTGGTCTACGTTATCTATGCTATAAACATCCTGCCACTCTTGTTCTTTAATGAGGTTCAAAAAGTCTCTGTTATCACTGGGATAAAATTTCTAAACAATTTGTAATTATATTTAACATGTGTTTGTGTTCTGTGTGCACAAATTCCTTTTAGTGAAAATTTGTGTGTCATGGTACGAAAGGCCATTTACACTTTTACTAACAGAATGCCCCCACTAGTTATAATGAATAATGAATAAACAAAAATGTTGTGTATTGTTTTGCTACTGTTCCCCTTCATTCTATCTGGAAAGAATTTAGGAAATCTTCCAACATACTTTTCTTGCACAATCAGTTATAAAGCTATAAAATTAATATTGAAGACATCACATACAACTAATGTTTGGTACTCTCTATAAAATAAACCAACAACACTCTGTAGGTTGAACAGAAATGTCCTAAACTCAGAGTTAAGATCCTTACAGAACATTATAATTAAAAGTGTAGTTTCATTAAGTTCTTAAATTAGATCTGTCAAACATATATTGACTTAGATCCAGTCACTGAGCCATCTGTTCTGCATTGGATAGAATGGCACCCACATCTGCATCTGCATGACTACTTTGCACTTCACACTTAAGTGCTTGGCAGAGGGTTCATTGAGACTATTTCTCTACTGTTTCACTCTTCAATAGCACTTGGGAAAAATTACCACCTAGGTCTTCCCACGTGAGCTCTGATTTCAACTATTTTATTACAATGGTCATTCCTCCCATGTAGGTGGAAGTCAACAAAATATTTTTGCAGGGAAAGTTGGTGATTGAAATTTTGTGAAAAGTTCTTGCTGCAATGAAAAATCCTTTAGTTGTAATGGTTGCCATCCTAACTCGCGTATTGTATTTGTGGCACTGTCTCCCCTATTTTGTGATAATACAAAATGAGCTGCCCTTCTTTGGAATGTTCTGATGTCCTCCATCAGTACTATGGGGTTAAGGATCCAATACAACATTGCAGTATTCCAGAAGACCACATAAACCATAGTGTAGGCAGTCTCTCTATTAGATTTGTTGCTAAGTATTTTGCCAGTAAAACACAGTTTTTTTTGTTCTCCTTCCCCACAACATTTTCTGTGACATGGTTCCAATATGTTTGTAATTGTAAACCCTAGGTATTTAGTTGAATCGACAACCTTTAGGTTTGTGTGATTTATCATGTAACCAAAATTTAATAAACCTCTTTTAGTAGTATACATGCGGAGGAACTTGCACTTTTTGTTGTTTGGGGTCAATTGCCATTTTCTGCGCCATACAGATACCTTTTTTAATTCATTTTGCAATTGGTTTGGTTGGTATGCTGACTAATTTAGTATATAGTAACATAATAGCATCATCTGTAAACAGTATAAAAGAGCTGCTCGCATTGCATCCTAAACTGTCTATGTAGATTAGGAACAGCAGTTCTGCTTTATACGATGACACTCCATCACATACTACGAATTGTAACTTTTCTGGCAGGAAATCATGAATCTAGTCACACAACTGTGACAGTACGCCATAGGTGTGCAACTTGGTTAGAGGCCGTTGTGAGGAATGGTGTCAAAAGCCTTTTGAAAATCTAGAAATGCAGAATCAATTTGAGATCCCGTTTCAGTACCACTCATTACTTCATGTGAATAAAGAGCTAGTTGCGTTTGACAAGACCAACATTTTCTGAATCTGTGCTGACGGTTTCAATAGACCATTCTGTTTGAAGTATTTCATAATGTTCGAACACAGTATATGTTCCAAAATTTTACTGCAAATTTGGTATACAGTCTGGACTGGAAGACTTGCCTTTATTAATGACCTAAATTGCTTCACTACACTGAAGATACCTGCTTTCAAACTACTGATATTTGTAATTGTTCTTGATTTGATTTCTGAAATATTTACTGCGTTTTTGTTGGTGAAGGAATTTTGTAAAACCGTAATTAGTAACTCTGATCTAGTGGAGCTTTCATCGATAACATTACTGTTGCTATTGTGCATTGAAGATATTGTGTCTTGCTGCTGGTATGCTTTACGTACGACCAGAATCTCTGTGGATTTTCTGACAGATTTTGAGATAGAGTTGAAGTCTGTACTAAAGACCACCTCTACTGCAGTGGCCTGCAAGAAATTGATCCACGAAATTCACTCTGCGTACACGACAAGTTCACTGACAACTCATCAGATTTTCTCCTTCAGGTCATGGATATTTTGGGGTTTATTGGCATACAACATTGACTTTAAGATGACCCCAAAGGAAAAAGTCACAAGGAGTTAAGTTACATTAACCTTGGTTGCCATTGATGATCATCATTTTGTGAAATGAGGCAATCGGGGAACTGCTCGTGGAGCAACTGAATTGTTTCACAGGAAGTTTTGCAGGTGGCACCATCCTGTTGAAACCACAGCTCTTCAATGTCCATTCCATCCAAATGAGGCCACAAAAACTCCCTTATCATTGTACAGTATTGGTAGGGACAGGAAAAAATTGGTGTTATTTTATGGCCTAAATCAATGTGTTATTTTTTGCACTTTTCGGTGTTATTTATTGGTATTATTTTCTGGAAAACTACTTTTATTATTAATTATCTATTTTATATATAAAAAACAAAGATGCTGTAACTTACCAAACGAGAAAGCGCTGGTAGATAGACACAATAAAAAACACACATACAAATTTCAAGCTTTCGCAACCCATAGTGGAATGTTTCCCTCTATTATATAATTATCTATTTTGTGATATTTGACCATTTTTCAATGCTATGTTGAAAATGGAAGACAGGGTGGGTCAAAAATGAGACAAGTGTAGAGAAAAATTATTTTAACAAAAACTTTTGACATAAATAATTATTTAAAAACAAATACCGAAGGTAAAAAAGAAAATAACAGTATGTTGCAGATATTTTATTGATGACATGCTTCGCACTTCTTCATATCATTCTTGAGATGTGAAGACCACAGAAACCAGTTTCCGAGGCTCAAGAATGATCTGAAGATGCGCCAGAAGCATGAAACGCATCATCGATAAAGTATCTTCAACAGAGACTATTATCTCAATTTTTAACAGTTATATACTGTTGCTGCGCTTGGCCAGAATGATGTGGAGTGAAACATGTATTTTAAATACTTTAAAAAAATTATTTATCAATGTTGTATCCAGCAAATTGAAAAATGTACAAAACTCCCCTTTTTTAGGTCTGCAATCTATTCTTGACACTCGACAATTTGTCTCACCGACTTAAATATTTATATTACGAGGGTCACTCCAAAAGAAATGCACACTATTATTTTTAAAATCCATCTTTTATTCTACATGTTTGAAAGTTTTACAGAGTATTGATACATCCTTTAGGAACAATGTTTTCATTTCTCCTCATAATTTCCATCCCTCTCAACTGCCTTACGCCATCTTGGAACCAACGCCTATATACCCGCATGGTAAAATTCTGGACCAACCTGTTGGAGCCACTGTTTGGCAGCATGCACAAAGGAGTCATCATCTTCAAACCTTGTTCCACGAAGAGAGTCTTTCAGTTTCCCAAAGAGATGATAGTCACATGGAGCCAGGTCAGGACTGTAAGGCAGGTGTTTCAGTGTTGTCCATCCGAGTTTTGTGATCGCTTCCATGGTTTTTTGTCTGACATGTGGCTGTGCATTGTCGTGCAACAGCAAAACATCCTGCTTTTGCCGATGTGGTTGATTATGACTCATTCGAGCTTGAAGTTTCTTCAGCGTCATCAGAATTTATGGTGGTTCCACTTGGCATGATGTCCACAAGCAAGAATCCTTCGGAATAAAAAAATAGTGTGGCCATAACCTTTCCAGCAGAAGGTGTGGTTTTGAATTTTTTTTTTTTTTTGTGGGTAAATTTGCATGATGCCACTCCATTGATTGTCTCTGGTGAAAAATGATGGAGCCATGTTTCATCACCTGTCACAATTCTTCCAAGAAATCATCTCCACCATTCTCTTACTGTTCCAAAAGTTCGCTGCATATCGTTTTTCTTGTTTCTTTGTGAGCCACTGTCAACATCCTGGGAACCACCTGGCACAAACCTTTTTTAATGCCAAACACTTACAGTATTCTGCCAACACTTCCTTCCCCTATCCCATCGTAGTGTGACAATTCGTTCACTGTGATGCGTCTGTCAGCAGTCACCAATTCGTTAACTCTCTGCACATTGTCTGGAGAGTGCGCAGTATGAGGCCTGCTGCCTCGAGGACAGTCCTCAATATTGCCGTGCCCGCTTTCATCACGTAACCTGCTTGCCCACCGACTAACTGTACTGCAATCGACAGCAGCATCTCCATACACCTTTTTCAACCTTTTGTGGATGTTTCCCACTGTCTCGTTTTCGCAGCACACGACTTCTATGACAGGACGTTGCTTCTGACGAATGTCAAGTGTAGGAGCCATCTTGAAGACATGCTGCGACGGTGCCACTCATGGGAACAGGTTGAACTAAGTTTGAAAACAAGTGGGAAGGATGTATCTACACACAGTAAAACTTTCACACATGCAGAATGAAAACTGTATTTTTACAAAAATAGTGTGCATTTATTTTGGAGTGACCCTCGTAAATACTTGAAATTTCTTACGGAATAGCAATAATGAAACTTAGAAGAAAATCTTTTAATGTAAAGAAAAGTATTTGCCTCTGCAGTGCTATTGTTAATAAATAAAATGTTTTGGCTACATCCCCAAGAGATTTTTCTGTATGAATATCACCAAGAAAGCTTAAAGTTTATTTTTTAATTTTCATAAGTAACAAAATATTTATAAACATTTACAAAAGGTATTTAACTTGGGCTAAAAATAAGACTAAATTTAAGTTTCTTAGTTTTTTTAATGTTCCCTCACATGTTGCTTGGAAACAAAGTTTATGATATGTTTCAGTACAAATTTTGAGTTTTAAATTCTATTTCCCATCACTAACACAATCTTTTATACAAAAATACTTCCTTTAACATAGTCTCCTCTTCTTCTTCTTCTTCTTTTTTTTTCATATGTATACAAATGGTAGTAAGACTCAGTTATGTACTGTATTTTCAGCTGTTTTTACCGATATCTGGACAAATAGGGTAAAGACACAAAACAAAAATACATCCTCAAACAAAAGAAGCATAGTTCTTCCTCACATCAGAGAAGTAAAAACTAGTAAACATTTGAAAAAGTGAGAATATGCATAGTTTTTTTTAAAAAAAGAAGAATAACGAAACGAACTAACAAAGATAGGTCTACAGTATCACCAAGCCATCACTCTGTAGACAATTTTTGAATGACAGCATTGTCATTATAACATTGTTGTCTTCAGAGAGATTGTGCCACCTATCTGTCAGTACTTCATTATAGTTGGAAAACAGCCTCTCGCTGTCAACATTGTAACACGAGAACCAAACAGCTTTCAATACTGCAAATGCAAATTGGTGATTGTCGACTGCAGTTGCCCGCAGACATTTCACTATGTCATCATGTCCCAACTGCATTGACATTTGGTTTTGAACAAAATTCTGGAGAGATTGATACCCCTTCAGAGTATCTACAGTACTAAGAACAGTCATCCCAGGTACAGATTGCAAGATACTGGCTATTTTGGAATTAATAGTATTGAGAATTATTGTCCTTGGATCAAAACAAGAATCCAAGGCTTTGAAAACTGGTTTACTTGGATCTGTGGCCATGAGAGACGACAATCTCGTTTGGAGGTGCAGTCCAGCTCACTTCAATCCTTCCTTAATTTCTGCCTGAAGCACTTCCCTCTTTATTGTTTTTAAAATCTCACTGGTTTCATTGCCAAATATTCCTTTTCCCACAAAACTGAACCATACTTCAAGATGCTTCAACTTTGAATAAAGTTCATGTGAATTTGGCCGCTTTGAAGTCTCTAAGAAGAATGCCATGCTCATCAAGTCTCAGGCATGTTCTTTAATGAACATGACCTCTGCGAGAATCCTAGTTACAGGTCATTATATGACAGTGAAATAATATACTCAATGCCTGCATTCGACAGCTCTCGCATATCATCACTGCGGAAGAAATCAATCATTACCTCAAAATATTCTGCTACGTAAATGGCTGTGGAGAACCAAGAGTTGTATTGTGTTAAAACTGGAAGAGGAAAAGCCTTTGGAATTCAATTTTTCCCTTTAAGAAACTGCAAATATAAATGTTTCCTCTTTCTGGTGTTTAAAAAGCGCTCTTCAAATAACTGATTGTAGTATTTAACTTACTTACTTCCTTGGAATAAATGTTGGCAATTAAATTAATTTTATGTGCCCAGCATTGAACATGGATTAAATTATCACCTATTATTGTTTTCAAGGAGTCAACACATTTGTTCATATACTTAGCACTGTCACTCACTACTGTTTTAACATTATCATACTGTATATTATATGTTTGAAGAGACTTCAAAATAGCATGAGCACACTGTGTCGAGTTCGCTGCATCGAGAACTGTCACACTTGCCACAAAAACTTTCTGCTCATTCCAAGCTTCCATAGTTCTCAACAAAACAGCGAAAACACAACAGCCTTTTCTGTCAGTGGTCTCGTTGGCTAATATAACAACATCTTTCGCTGCTAGTTGTTCCGTTACCTCAGTTTTTCTTTGCTGTTGTATTGAAGGCACAATAGTGTCTCTCATTGTTTTAACACCTGGAATGTTACCAGCACCTCAAAGTGGTAGAGCACTTGCCCGTGATAGGCAAAAGTCCCGAGTTCAAGTCTCGGTCCAGCACACAGTTTTAATTTGCCAGGAAGTTTTATATCAGCGCCCACTCCATTGCAGAGTGAAAATTTCATTCTGGTACGAAGTAGTTGTTGTGGATTTGTAACAATCAGCTCTTGTGCCTAATTTAATACTATTATTTAAGATTCATTAATTAGATTTTGGTGAAACTTTCAGGGTATGTAGTGCTGAGGTTAGTTACGTTCCAAACAGCCGTGCAATACATTCGTTCATTATAAGTGTGAAGGAGTGGGACACACTGTTCCAATACCTCCAGATGTGGTAATTAGAACTTACAGTTGCAGACTTAACATTATTATTTTTTTAACTATTAATGGTTTATCAGGAGAAAGAAAACTGGCGTTCTACGGATCGGAGCATGGAATGTCAGATCCCTTAATCGGGCAGGTAGGCTAGAAAATTTAAAAAGGGAAATGGATAGGTTAAAGTTAGATATAGTGGGAATTAGTGAAGTTCAGTGGCAGGAGGAACAAAACTTTTGGTCAGGTGATTACAGGGTTATAAATACAAAATCAAATAGGGGTAATGCAGGAGTAGGTTGAATAATGAATAAAAAAATAGGAGTGCGGGTTAGCTACTACAAACAGCATAGTGAATCCATTATTGTGGCCAAGATAGACACAAAGCCCATGCCTACTACAGTAGTACAAGTTTCTATGCCAACTAGCTCTGCAGATGATGAAGAAATTGATTAAATGTATGACGAGATAAAAGAAATTATTCAGGTAGTGAAGGGAGACGAAAATTTATTAGTCATGGGTGACTGGAATTCGTCAGTAGGAAAAGGGAGAGAAGGAAACATAGTAGTTGAATATGGATTGGGGGGAAGAAATGAAAGAGGAAGCCGCCTTGTAGAATTTTGCACAGAGCATAACTTAATCATAGCTAACACTTGGTTCAAGAATCATAAAAGAAGGTTGTATACCTGGAAGAATCCTGGAGATACTAAAAGATATCAGATAGAATATATAATGGTAAGACAGATTTAGGAACCAGGTTTTAAATTGTAAGACATTTCCAGGGGCAGATGTGGATTCTGACCACAACCTACTGGTTATGAACTGCAGATTGAAACTGAAGAAACTGCAAAAAGGTGGGAATTTAAGGAGATGGGACCTGGATAAACTGAAAGAACCATAGGTTGTAGAGAGTTTCAGGGAGAGCATAAGGGAACAATTGACAGGAATGGGGGAAAGAAATACAGTAGAAGAAGAATGGGTAGCTCTGAGGGATGAAGTAGTGAAGGCAGCAGAGGATCAAGTAGGTAAAAAGACGAGGGCTAATAGAAATCCTTGGGTAACATAAGAAATATTGAATTTAATTGATGAAAGGAGAAAATATAAAAATGCAGTAAATGAAGCAGGCAAAAAGGAATACAAACGTCTCAAAAATGAGATCGACAGGAAGTGCAAAATGGCTAAGCAGGGATGGCTAGAGGACAAATGTAAGGATGTAGAGGCTTGTCTCACTAGGGGTAAGATAGATACTGCCTACAGGAAAATTAAAGAGACCTTTGGAGAGAAGAGAACCACTTGTATCAATATCAAGAGCTCAGATGGCAACCCAGTTCTAAGCAAAGAAGGGAAGGCAGAAAGGTGGAAGGAGTATATAGAGGGTTTATACAAGGGCGATGTACTTGAGGACAATATTATGGAAATGGAAGAGGATGTAGATGAAGATGAAATGGGAGATATGATACTGCGTGAAGAGTTTGACAGAGTGCTGAAAGACCTGAGTCGAAACAAGGCCCCGGGAGTAGACAACATTCCATTAGAAGTACTGATGGCCTTGGGAGAGCCAGTCCTGACAAAACTCTACCATCTGGTGAGCAAGATGTATAAGACAGGCGAAATACCCTCAGACTTCAAGAAGAATATAATAATTCCAATCCCAAAGAAAGCAGGTGTTGACAGATGTGAAAATTACCGAACTATCAGTTTAATAAGTCACAGCTGCAAAATACTAACGCGAATTCTTTACAGATGAATGGAAAAACTAGTAGAAGCAGAACTCTGGAAGATCAGTTTGGATTCAGTAGAAATGTTGGAACACGTGAGGCAATACTAACCTTACGACTTATCTTAGAAGAAAGATTAAGAAAAGGCAAACCTACGTTTCTAGCATTTGTAGACTTAGGGAAAGCTTTTGACAATGTTAACTGGAATACTCTCTTTCAAATTCTGAAGGTGGCAGGGGTAAAATACAGGGAGCGAAAGGCTATTTACAATTTGTACAGAAACCAGATGGCAGTTATAAGAGTCGAGGGGCATGTAAGGGAAGCAGTGGTTGGGAAAGGAGTGAGACAGGGTTGTAGCCTCTCCCCGATGTTATTCAATCTGTATATTGAGCAAGCAGTAAAGGAAACAAAAGAAAGATTCGGAGTAGGTATTAAAATTCATGGAGAAGAAGTAAAAACTTTGAGGTTCGCCGATGACATTGTAATTCTGTCAGAGACAGCAAAGGACTTGGAAGAGCAGTTGAACGGAATGGACAGTGTCTTGAAAGGAGGATATAAGATGAACATCAACAAAAGCAAAATGAGGATAATGGAATGTAGTCAAATTAAATCGGGTGATGCTGAGGGTATTAGATTAGGAAATGAGACACTTAAAGTAGTAAAGGAGTTTTGTTATTTAGGGAGTAAAATAACTGATGATGGTCGAAGTAGAGACGATATAAAATGTAGACTGGCAATGGCAAGGAAATCGTTTCTGAAGAAGAGAAATTTGTTAACATCGAGTATAGATTTAAGTGTCAGGAAGTCATTTCTGAAAGTATTTGTATGGAGTGTAGCCATGTATGGAAGTGAAACATGGACGATAACCAGTTTGGACAAGAAGAGAATAGAAGCTTTCGAAATGTGGTGCTACAGAAGATTGCTGAAGATAAGGTGGGTAGATCACGTAACTAATGAGGAGGTATTGAATAGGATTGGGAAGAAGAGAAGTTTGTGGCACAACTTGAATAGAAGATGGGATCGGTTGGTAGGACATGTTTTGAGGCATCAAGGGATCACAAATTTAGCATTGGAGGGCAGCGTGGAAGGTAAAAATCGTAGTGGGAGACCAAGAGATGAATACACTAAGCAGATTCAGAAGGATGTAGGTTGCAGTAGCTACTGGGAGATGAAGAAGCTTGCACAAGATAGAGTAGCATGGAGAGCTGCATCAAACTAGTCTCAGGACTGAAGACCACAACAACAACAAATGGTTTACCCCTAACATAAGATGAGAAAATTGGGAAAGTCTAAACATTAATATAAATTTTAACTCAAATATCTAACTTTCTTTGTTTTGAAGTTTTGCAAGTATTTAAAAAATATATATTAATTTCTGTTCTAAGTGCCCCAGTTCCCCCTATATTTTTATAAAATATGAGAGGTACAGAGTTTAATTGTGAACTGATTGAGAGTACATGTAAAGTGAAGATTCACCAAAATAATTTTGATGCAAGCTGTAGCCACAAAATAAATAAAAAAGTAACACCACTGGTGACCTTCAATGATCTCATTCATGCAGTGCTGAAAGTCTTTGTTCTCCAGTTTGTGGAGTGAAATGTTGGCCTTCAAAAATGTTTCCACAGTCCTTTGGGCCAGATATTCATAATCGCTCTTCTTTTTTGCCATTTCAAAGCTGTTGCTAATTTTAGACTGCCACTTTATTTGCAAATTGGTCTGCTTCAACTTGTCGTCCTTATGCTTTCCGGTCTGCACATGTTTCACTATAGAAACTCTGATATTGCAGAATTTACAAAACACTGTTAACTTATCAAAAGCATATAAACCATCGATTTCAAATTCTTGCACCCTTTTGGCAGTGGTTACTGTAGGTTTCGGCATTTTCACAGAGCACATGTGTTCGTCGCCGAGTCTATATAAAAAAAAGAACAACAGATGGTAAAAATGAGTATCCGAACGCGGGAAATGCTAGAGCTTCAAAATGATTGAAAAATGCACCACAAACAAAACATGAGTCTAATGAAGTGTACCCCCACTCTAACTCAGACAGCTATGCACATGAGTGAATCTGGCAGCTTTTCTGGACAGATTCTGGCTGCTTTCTCTCACTGCTTATACACCAAAGAGCCATGCTCCAAGTGGCAAGTAGCAAAAAGTGTGAGTAGGCATCACTTATACACAATTTCAACTCTGTGCATGCGCGGAAAGCTGTATGGTAGCTGCTTAAGCGAACCTTATTTCAACAAAATTTGAAATCAATCATATCGATATTAATTAAAATTTTGGTAAGTTAGTACATGCAGAAAAATATGCACTCAGCTTTGAAAACCACAATGATATTGGTATTGTGCAAAATATTGTTTATTCGCAAGGGTTGGCAGCAAGCATACACAAAACAGTTGTCCTGCCAATGAATAGTCTCTGTAAACTTGACTAATGGCTTAAACACAATCATGTACAATATTAATGTGGTTTGCGTGCTATTACAGAGTACACCTTTTTCTTTTTTTTGGATGATTTGAGAATGGGCCCTGATATATGAAATCGGTCATCAATTAAACAAAAGCAACTGAATTTTGAAACTTTGGCTGTTTTCTGCATCAAACTGGTTAACTCAAGTTGCTGTCCTGTTACTAATCCAGCATGCTGGAAATCCAAAAAAATGAATTTTATAGCTGCTTGATTCCGAAGCAGAAATTAATGCTCGGATTTTTTCCTTTACTTTTACTGTAAAAAGTGGTAGAGTCGTAAGCTGATTGATTCATGATGGTGTTGACAGTGTTTGCGCCCACCTCCTTCCAAATATTTGCATTACATTCATAAGAAAAGACCCAGACTGTGTTGACAATGCTACAATGGGAAAAAATACATACTAGCATGCATATTTGCTCAGCATTGTTTGTTTCTAAGAAGTGTAATATGTTATGGCAATTATTTACACCCTGAGTGTGCTCCTGAACTAACTGCCAGAATAATTTTTGGTTTAAGAATTTAGTACAATTTTGGGTGACATTGTAAACCTTCCTTATTTGAAGAGTCTCTACTGTAATATATTGGAGATGTATTCTTTCGTAATACAAATGGTACACTGAATTTATTGATAGCTACAACTCAAGTCCTACTGATGATTCTCTGTATGGAAAATTGGTCCTCCTTATTTTATTACTAGCTGTAACCCGTGGCTGCACTCACCTGTCAGTAGTTTTGCTATGATGAATGATGGTGTGTAAGTAAGCTATTGTATGTGCAAGAACATCAACTTCTCTCACGTGTCTGCCTGTTTGGGTAAGTGTAGCTCATGCTGTGTACCTCCCCAACCCCCCCCTCCCCAACCATAAATGCGTGATGATGCATCACACACTGTTGCTGTCAAGCAGTGCATGTTGAGGGGTGTGTAGGAGCATACATCTATGCACTGCGCTACTGAATTAGCTCTACATTATGAAATATATTTAATCATTTTTTAACATGGGTTATGTTCACTGGTAAAAAAAGATGCTCCACCCCCTTAGGGAGCGATTTTTTTTCTGAAGTACACTAAGTTCTTCCTCAGCATTCAGGCAATCTCCATACCAAATTTTATCAAAGTTGGTTCAGTGGTTTAGTCATGAGAAAATAACATGCACGCTCTTGTGCACACACCCACAAGGATGTGTGAGCGCGCGCGCGCGCGCGCGCGCGCACACACACACACACACACACACACACACACACACACACACACACAGTTCAGCAATTATAATATTAATATGGATTCAGTTTTTTCCTTCATTTCAGTGTCTCGTAAGATATGAGCACAAACTGTTTATCAGTGAGTTCTGCAAAATAGTGCTGTAGTTTGAATCCATGAATCCACAAATAGCTAACTGATATATCGGTGAACAATGGTTACAGCGAAGTAGTGATATCATTCGAGGCTGATACACAACCAGATGTCTTACAAACTACATGTTATGGGATGTTACATACTGACCTATCTGTAGGCATAAGTCAAGTTTGTTATGAGTGAAGTGATGGAGTCCAAATTAAAACCTGTAAAAAGGGCAAAGTGGTCATCACAACATTAATATTAAACATAACTTTGATATTCTTAGGTGGATGCAAACTGCTTTTGGTCTGTGGCACTTATGAAATTATTGATACTCATCCACCAAAGAGTGCCCAATCTAGCTGTTTATTCAAATTACCTCTGCTGGCTTAAGCCCTATATTTGGAATGCTTCAATAGAGTTTGTGATGTATGTTTCCATGTTCCTATTGGATGGACGTTTGGATGAGTTTGTGTTTGAATCTTTGCTCAGTGAGAGCACAAAAAATATGTGTGGAATTGTAAAAGCGATTACTGTATATTCAGACAAATGGAAATTTTTTACTGTTTCAACCAATACTAATATATTTTTAATATCTTGATTGATGCTATTCAGTTTGAGGGCACTCACTGATCAGCAAGTGCCTTTGCACTGAAAAATGTTTGCTTGATTACTGTTCCTATAATCATGTGCCAACATCTTGATGCAGTGACATCCTGAAAACTTTTTAAAAAAAATAAATCAAGGACACCACTGCATTCATAAACCTTTTGTAAGGAAAACTGGAAAGAAATTTACTTATATATCCAGTATGTCAGTCAGTCCTCGTAAATTGTAATGTGAAGCATAAAAATCAGTTAATATATAAACTGCAAATCATTACATTTGTTACAGTATTGCCTGAAGATGATGATTGATCACCTAGAAATTGGATTTGAAGGAAGGCCTCACTGTGGTATTGATGATGCTAGAAACATAGCTAGAGTGCTGATACACCTAATTGCAGATGGTGCGAATGTGCACATTAATGAACGTATACATTTAACAGCAGGTCATAATAAAATGAAAGTTGTCACTGAGGATGGGAACCAGGTAAGAAATAACTGTTTTCCTCTGTATCTGTAGATTATTTGTTTTATTAAAGGGAATTTAAAATTCATTTCAGAGCTTGATAAGGACATTATGTGCACCATGAAGACAGAGCTTTGTTTATTGAATCTACATAAAAAATAATTCCTGCGACACTAAACAAGATAAAACATGGGCAAAAGTAACATTCGTTGGAAAATTGTTGGCTTCTCATTCAAATACCTTAACAAATAAATTTCATTTTTTTTACAATTTCAAATAATACAATGGAATATTTCTAATAATAATATTTATGCGAGACAGAATTGCTGTCCAGGTCTTAACTCCAGGAGGAAAATGTTAACCACTGCCGATAGACACATACATGAAAGTAACAGTGGTGTCATTATCCTAGCTTTTGGAACTATTAATCCCTACTTCAGCAAAGACAGAGGTGTAGAATGGGGAAAGTTAAAAGGAAAGTCATGTCATTCAGACCCCAGGATGATAAGGAGTCGCCTGTAGTGAGGACGAGGATTGACAAAGATTAATGGGAAGACATTGGAGTGTAAGCGGTCGGATGTGCTACCCAAGTTCACTCAATGTTAGTAGCAAAGTAACTCATGTTACTAGTATTGTTATTTAATTTACTTAATTACACTTCAGGTCAAAAGCAAGAACAGACACCACACATTCCTATAAAAGCAGTATCATTAATGAACTGTTCAATGATAATAATAATCATCATCATCATCATCTTTATGCCCAAGTTATCATTGACAAATCTGTCTGCCTCATGTAAGTAATTGTCCGTGATGTTTCTAATTTGTTGTAATTTCACCATTTGTAACAAAAAATAAGCACCAAACCTGTCACCAAATGGTAAACAATTAATATATGGTGCACCATTACTATTTTCTTAAATCAATATTTATATCTCTCACTTACTGAGTATTATTTTCTGTATTAGTCAGAAAGAAGAGTGCTCTCAGTGAAGGAAACTGAAGCAGCCAAGGACACAATGAAGTGGCAGGTAACTGCAAAGTTCCTGGAGAAAACCAAAGATTTAAACTCAGTAGAATGTGAGGACACAACTGGAGAAGAAATTGCTGATCTTAGTACAGACTTTTCCACGTGTCACATAAGTCAATCGTCAGATGACTGCAGTTCATGATGCGTATGTGATCGACTTTTACTTTTTTTGTAGTTATCAGTATGATTGCCCTAGAATTTTTTACAGTATTAATTACGTGTCTGAACAAAATTATTAATCCTTAGTACTGTTCTACAGTTTAAGTGCAAAAAAATAACAGACAAGGTATTGGACAAAAAATTCATCTGCTACCACTGTTCAAAATAATTTTACTGCTAATGCTTTCATTATCAACTCTCTTAATAGCATATCCAATTTGCCTGTCAAATGGTGTAAGTTATCTTGTTACTTGTATGTGTAGATCAACACGCTGAGAAAGAGAAACTTAAACAAGAAATCAGGCCAGACTAAATTTGTGATTATTATAATCACATTCTGTGTCACTTTATTATAGATTTGTACACCAGGAGAGCTTACACACACACAGTTTCACTAGTTGTTGTTGTTGTTGTTGTTGTTGTGGTGGTGGTGGTGGTGGTGGTGGTGGTGGTGGTATTCATTTTCATTCCTGAGACTGGTTTGATGCAGCTCTCCATGCTACTCCATCCTGTGCAAGCTTCATCATCTCTGAGTAACTACTGCAACCTACATCCTTCTGAATCTGCTTAGTGTATTCATCTCTTGGTCCCCCTCTACGATTTTTACCCTCCACACTGCCCTCCAATACTAAACTGGTGATCCCTTGATGCCTCAGAACATGTCCTACCAACCGATCCCTTCTTCTAGTCAAGTTGTGCCACAAACTTCTCTTCTCCCCAATCCTATTCAATACTTCCTCATTAGTTATGTGATCTACCCATCTAATCTTCAGCATTCTTCTGTAGCACCACATTTCAAAAGCTTCTATTCTCTTCTTGTCCAAACTATTTATCGTCCATGTTTCACTTCCATACATGGCTACACTCCATATAAATACTTTCAGAAACGACTTCCTGGCACTTAAACCAATACTCGATGTTAACAAATTTCTCTTCTTCAGAAATGCTTTCCTTGCCATTGCCAGTCTACATTTTATATCCTCTCTACTTCAACCATCATCAGTTATTTTGCTCCCCAAATAGCAAAACTCCTTTACTACTTTAAGTGTCTCATTTCCTAATCTAATTCCCTCAACATCACCCGATTTAATTCGACTACATTCCATTATCCTTGTTTTGCTTTTGTTGATGTTCATCTTATATCCTCCTTTCAAGACACTATCCATTCCGTTCAACTGCTCTTCAAAGTCCTTTGCTGTCTCTGACAGAATTACAATGTCATCAGCAAACCTCAAAGTTTTTATTTCTTCTCCATGGATTTTAATACCTACTCCGTATGTTTCTTTTGTTTCCTTCACTGCTTGCTCAATATAGAGATTGAATAACATCGGGGAGAGGCTACAACCCTGTCTCACTCCCTTCCCAACTACTGCTTCCGTTTCATGTCCCTCGACTCTTACAACTGCCATCTGGTTTCTCTACAAATTGTAAATAGCTTTTCGCTCCCTGTATTTTACCCCTGCCACCTTCAGAATTTGAAAGATGGTAGTCCAAATAATATTGCCAAAAGCTTTCTCTAAGTCTACAAATGCTAGAAACATAGGTTTGCCTTTCCTTAATCTTTCTTCTAAGATAAGTCGTAGGGTCAGTATTACCTCACGTGTTCCAACATTTCTACGGAATCCAAACTGATCTTCCCTGAGATCGGCTTCTACCAGTTTTTCCATTTGTCGTCTGTAAAGAATTCGCGTTAGTATTTTGCAGCTGTGACTTATTAAACTGATAGTTCGGTAATTTTCACATCTGTCAACACCTGTTTTCTTTGGGATTGGAATTATTATATTCTTCTTGAAGTCTGAGGGAATTTCGCCTGTCTCATACATCTTGCTCACCAGATGGTAGAGTTTTGTCAGCTCTCCCAATGCTGTCAGTAGTTCTAATGGAATGTTGTCTACTCCCGGGACCTTGTTTCGACTTAGGTCTTTCAGTGCTCTGTCAAACTCTTCATGCAGTATCATTTCACCCATTTCATCTTCATCTACCTCTTCTTCCACTTCCATAATATTGTCCTCAAGAACATCGCCCCTGTATAGACCCTCTATATACTCCTTCCACCTTTCTGCTTTCCCTTCCTTGCTTAGAACTGGGTTGCCATCTGAGCTCTTGATATTGATACAAGTGGTTCTCTTCTCTCCAAAGGTCTCTTTAATTTTCCTGTAGGCAGTATCTATCTTACCCCTAGTGAGACAAGCCTCTACATCCTTACATTTGTCCTCTAGCCATCCCTGCTTAGCCATTTTGCACTTCCTGTCGATCTCATTTTTGAGACGTTTGTATTCCTTTTTGCCTGCTTCATTTACTGCATTTTTATATTTTCTCCTTTCGTCAATTTAATTCAATATCTCTTCTGTTACCCAAGGATTTCTAGTAGCTCTCATCTTTTTACTTACTTGATCCTCTGCTACCTTCCATATTTCATCCCTCAAAGCTACCCATTCTTCTTCTACTGTATTTCTTTCCCCTGTTCTTGTCAATCATTCCCCGGTTCCTAAATCTCTGTCTCACTGTTGCATAATCCATGTGAAACCTTTCAGTGTCTCCAGGCCTCTTCCACATATACAACCTTCTTTCATGATTCTTAAACCAAGTGTTATCTATGATTAGGTTATGCCCTGCACAAAATTCTACCAGGCGGCTTCCTGTTTCATTCCTTACTCCTGGTCCATATTCACCTGCTACTTTTCCTTCTCTTCTTTTTCCTGCTATTGAATTCCAGTCCCTCTTGACTATTAAATTTTGGTCTCCATTAACTGTCTGAATAGTTTCTTTTGTCACATCATACATTTCTTCAATTCTTTCATCATCTGCGGAGTTAGTTGGCTCATAAACTTGTACTATGGTGGTAGACGTGGGCTTCGTGTTTATCTTGGCTACAATAAAGTGTTCACTATGCTGTTCATAGTAGCTTATTTGTGCTCCTATTTTTCTTTTTTATTCGTTATTAAACCAACTCCTATATTTCCCCTATTTGATTTTGTATTTATAATCCTGTATTCACCGGACCAGAGGTCTTGTTCCTTCTGCCACTGACCTTCACTACTTCCCATTACATCTAATTTTAACATACCCATTTTCCTTTTTAAATTTTGTAACGAGTTTGAGAATGCTCAGCATGCAACTGGTGATGATGGATAATGGCTAAGCACTCAGCAGCAACACACAGCGTGAAGCGCATTGCAAGTTCCACAGTAGTTTAATGCCTGCTAAGCACTAGCCTGCCCAGACTACTGCCGCAGGTAAACACCTCCACCAGCGTGTTTCCCCATACTGTGTCCTATGCACCCTGCCCACCATTGCAGTTTTCCGCACTACCCACACTAGCTCACATCTACCTCCTTCATGATGTCCACTGACAGGGATACTAAATCTTTCCTCCCTGAAAAGGCCATGTAGGATCAAAAATAAGCAGACTAGGGACATGACCTACACTGCAGAGAGTTCCCTGGAGAAACACAAAAGCATGCAACATTATGACACTGGCTCTGCCTGAAGGGCCCAGAGGGGTCCACCAGCAGCAGTGGCAGTGAGATCACCTCCATTGGCGAGGGTTGGGAGGAGGTGGAGTAGGAGTAGGAGGAGGTCTTTGGTGTGACGTCATAAGCGAGTGACTGCGTGTGAGATCGCTCTCTAAGTTTTTATATATTTTTAGGTTTCAGATATATATTTTAACGGTTTTTGTGATAATATTTACTATATAAGTGGCTTATTAGTGGTTTCTTCATTCACCTCTGCCTTTCTTGTGTTGTGACCTGATATTTGTGAGTGTTTCGTATCGAGCAACGTAACCTCTTACCTGTGTTTACGTTCCGCGCTGACCAGTTGCAGCTGTAGCAGCGCATCGAAAGCTAAGTACTAATCAATTGTTTGTGTATAGTGGTTTATTTAGGAACTTTAGTAGTCTTCAACCGAAGTTTTTTGTGCTTTCTGGTGAAATAATTTCAGAAGAACCTTTTGGGAACTGTTTTCAACTTCATTACTGTGTCATTAGACATTTGATTCTCTTTCTGTATTAGTCTTTTGTTATATTCACATTTGTTGTTTATTAATAATGAACCATGGACCTTGCCGTTGGTGGGGAGGCTTGCCTGCTTCAGCGATACAGATAGCCGTGCCGTAGGTGCAACCACAACGGAGGGGTATCTGTTGAGAGGCCAGACAAACATGTGGTTCCTGAAGAGGGGCAGCAGCCTTTTCAGTAGTTGCAAGGGCAACAGTCTGGATGATTGACTGACTGGCCTTGTAACAATAACCAAAACGGCCTTGCTGTGCTGGTACTGCGAACGGCTGAAAGCAAGGGGAAACTACAGTTGTAATTTTTCCCGAGGGCATGCAGCTTTACTGTATGATTAAATGATGATGGCGTCCTCTTGGGTAAAATATTCAGGAGGTAAAATAGTCCCCCATTCGGATCTCGGGGCGGGGACTACTTAAGAGGATGTCGTTATCAGGAAAAAGAAAACTGGCGTTCTACGGATCGAAGCATGGAATGTCAGATCTCTTAATCGGGCAGGTAGGTCAGAAAATTTAAAAAGGGAAATGGATAGGTTAAAGTTAGATATAGTGGGAATTAGTGAAGTTCGGTGGCAGGAGGAACAAGACTTGTGGTCAGGTGACTACAGGGTTATAAACACAAAATCAAATAGGGGTAATGCAGGAGTAGGTTTAATAATGAATAGGAAAATAGGAATGCGGGTAACTTACTACAAACAGCATAGTGAATGCATTATTGTGGCCAAGATAGAAACGAAGCCCACACCTACTACAGTAGTACAAGTTTCTATGCCAACTAGCTCTGCAGATGACGAAGAAATGTATGATGAAATAAAAGAAATTATTCAGATAGTGAAGGGCGACGAAAACTTAATAGTCATGGGTGACTGGAATTCGGTAGTAGGAAAAGGGAGAGAAGGAAACGTAGTAGGTGAATATGGATTGAGGCTAAGAAATGAAAGAGGAAGCCACTTGGTAGAATTTTGCACAGAGCACAACTTAATCATAGCTAACACTTGGTACAAGAATCATAAAAGAAGGCTGTATATGTGGTGTCACCGCCAGACACCACACTTGCTAGGTGGTAGTTTAAATCGGCCGCGGTCCATGTAGTACATGTCGGACCCGCGTGTCGCCACTGTGATCGCAGACCTAGCGCCACCACCAAGGCAGGTCTCGTGATACGAGAGTGGACTCGACCCCAGTTGTACGAGAACCAAGCTACCGCCCAGTTGTACGCGAACCTAGCTATCGCCCCAGTTGTACACGAACCTAGCTATCGCCCAGTTGTACGAAGCCTTTCTCTCTCATTAGCCGAGAGACAGAATAGCCATCAGCTAAGTTAATGGCAACGAACTGGCAAGGAGCCATTTGTATCAGTGCCAATAGCTTACGAGTATTCAAGAGAGATGTATTCCAAGGACCAATAAAAAGATAAGTAATAAGCATCTACATACTTTTCTTCTTATTCATTTATAAGTTCTCATGTTCCAGACTTCACGCCCGTTTGCTTTAGCAGTGCGTGCACTATCGGCTACAGCGTTAGTCTAGCATTCCTTTTCAGCCATCAACTTCACGGTGTCGGCCCAGCTACCGACACAACAGTATACATGGAAGAAGCCTGGAGATACTGACAGGTTTTAGATAGATTATATAATGGTAAGGGATAGATTTAGGAACCAGGTTTTAAATTGTAAGACATTTCCAGGGGCAGGTGTGGACTCGGACCACAATATATTGGTTATGACCTGTAGATTAAAACTGAAGAAACTGAAAAAAGGTGGGAATTTAAGGAGATGGGACCTGGACAAACTGAAAGAACCAGAGGTTGTACAGAGTTTCAGGGAGAGCGTAAGGGAACAATTGACAGCAGTGGGGGAAAGAAGTACAGTAGAAGAAGAATGGGTAGCTCTGAGGGATGAAGTAGTGAAGGCAGCAGAGGATCAAGTAGGTAAAAAGACGAGGGTAGTAGAAATCTTTGGGTAACAGAAGAAACATTGAATTTAATTGATGAAAGGAGAAAATATAAAAATGCAGTAAATGAAGGAGGCAAAAAGGAATACAAACGTCTCAAAAATGAGATTGACAGGAAGTGCAAAATGGCTAAGCAGGGATGGCTAGAGGACAAATGTAAGGATGTAGAGGCTTACCTCACTAGGGGTAAGATAGATACTGCCTACAGGAAAATTAGAGAGACCTTTGGAGATAAGAGAACCACTTGTATGAACATCAAGAGCTCTGATGGAAACCCAGTTCTAAGCAAAGAAGGGAAAGCGGAAAGGTGGAAGGAGTATATAGAGGGTCTATACAGGGGCGATGTACTTGAGGACAATATTATGGAAATGGAAGAGGATGTAGATGAAGATGAAATGGGAGATATGATACTGCGTGAAGAGTTTGACAGAGCACTGAAAGACCTGAGTCGAAACGAGGCCCCCGGAGTAGACAACATTCCATTAGAACTACTGATGGCCTTGGGAGAGCCAGTCCTGACAAAACTCTACCATCTGGCGAGCAAGATGTATGAAACAGGTGAAATACCCTCAGACTTCAAGAAGAATATAATTATTCCAATCCCAAAGAAAACAGGTGTTGACAGATGTGAAAATTACCGAACTATCAGTTTAATAAGTCACAGCTGCAAACTACTAATGCGAATTCTTTACAGATGAATGGAAAAACTAGTAGAAGCGGACCTCGGGGAAGATCAGTTTGGATTCAGTAGAAATGTTGGAACACGTGAGACAATACTGACCTTACGACTTATCTTAGAAGCTGGATTAAGGAAGGGCAAACCTATGTTTATAGCATTTGTAGACTTAGAGAAAGCTTTTGACAATGTTGACTGGAATACTCTCTTTCAAATTCTGAAGGTGGCAGGGGTAAAATACAGGGAGCGAAAGGCTATTTACAAATTGTACAGAAACCAGATGGCAGTTATAAGAGTCGAGGGGCATGAAAGGGAAACACTGGTTGGGAAGGGAGTGAGACAGGGTTGTAGTCTCTCCCCGATGTTATTCAATCTGTATATTGAGCAAGCAGTGAAGGAAACAAAAGAAAAATTTGGAGTAGGATCCATGGAGAAGAAATAAAAACTTTGTGGTTCGCCGATGACATTGTAATTCTGTCAAAGACAGCAAAGGACTTGGAAGAGCAGTTGAACGGAATGGATAGTGTCTTGAAAGGAGGATATAAGATGAACATCAACAAAAGCAAAACAAGGATGATGGAATGTAGTCGAATTAAGTCGAGTGATGCTGAGGGAATTAGATTAGGAAATGAGACACTTAAAGTAGTAAAGGAGTTTTGCTATTTGGGGAGCAAAATAACTGATGATCGTTGAAGTAGAGAGGATATAAAATGTAGACTGGCAATGGCAAGGAAAGCGTTTCTGAAGAAGAAAAATTTGTTAACATCGAGTATAGATTTAAGTGTCAGGAAGTCATTTCTGAAAGTATTTGTATGGAGTGTAGCCATGTATGGAAGTGAAACATGGACGTTAAATAGTTTGGACAAGAAGAGAATAGAAGCTTTTGAAATGTGGTGCTACAGAAGAATGCTGAAGATTAGATGGGTAGATCACGTAACTAATGAGGAAGTATTGAATAGGATTGAGGAGAAGAGAAGTTTGTGGCACAACTTGACCAGAAGAAGGTATCGGTTGGTAGGACATGTTCTGAGGCATCAAGGGATCACCAATTTAGTATTGGAGGGCAGCGTGGAAGGTAAAAATCGTAGAGGAGACCAAGAGATGAATACACTAAGCAGATTCAGAAGGATGTAGGTTGCAGTAGGTACTGAGAGATGAAGAAGCTTGCACAGGATAGAGCAGCACGGAGAGCTGCATCAAACCAGTCTCAGGACTGAAGACCACAACCAAATAGTAGTTACTTCCCTTGTAGAGTAAGTTTGTGATTATTATAGTCAGGTTTTTAACATCATCTTATTGTAGTAGCGGAACTTAGACAAAGTAAAATTTTACATGAGTGAGAAGTGTGGGCTTTGCCGTAGGTTCGTGAGTAGTGGATTGTGGTGTGAGACTTGTTCAAAGCATTTTCCCTGGGGGGAATGCAGTGGGCAAACCAGTGGGCATTCTCGTGAGATCCTTTCCTGGAACTGCAGGTTATGTAGCAAGAGTAAGTTGATAGAGGAGCAGGAGCATAAGATCTGTGCCCTTCAGGTGCCATTGAAAAATGCCCAGGAGGAGCTAGATAGGATGAGGAGGAAGAACAGGGTTGGGGAATGGTAGCTGGCTGTTGGCAAGAGATCTGCTAGGAGAAGAAGATTTTCAGATAGTTTTACTATTGGTGTTTACAATAGATATGACCAACTGTCAGAGTCTAGTGGAGAGGAATCCCTAGTAGCTGCAGATGTAGGAAGTAAGCAGCAGACCTCAGTAGTTACGGCAGCTAGAACAGTTGCAAAGTCGAAGAGGAAGAAGAAGGTTCTGCTGTTAGGTAGTTCTCATGGCAGAGGTGTAGGCCAGCAGTTGCAGGAAGTGCTGGGGAGTGAGTACCAGGTCACCAGCATTGTGAAGCCTAACGCAGGATTGGCTCAGGTGACTGTTAACATAGGGGGGTTATGTAGGGATTTTACTAAAGAGGATCAGGTAGTGATTGTGGGTGGGGCTGGTTATAGTATTGATAGGGATGGGGAGTATGCCATAGATGGTGACCTGGAAAAGATAGCCACTCAGACTGGCACCACGAATGTGCATTTCGTGGAACTGTTTCAGCGTCACGATCGGCCTCATCTTAATACAGCCGTCAGGCGTAATAACATGAGACTTGGGGGTGCGCTGATGACAGAAAGCATGGGTCACATTTCAGTGGTGTCGGTGGAGTCTATCAGCAGGACGCGTTTCACTAGACATGGCATGCACCTCAACAGGTATGGGAAGGGGAGGCTGGCAAAGCTTATAGGTGACAGCATAGGTGGGGTTGGTGGGATCACTCATGGGAAAATTCCTGCAGTAGTGGGTGTTAGAGCTGCACCTTTTTTAGATTGAAGTCAGCTGATAGGTATTCCTGCTTAAGGGAAGTCTCTCTAACAAAGAAACCACTTTTGACAAAGCTTAGGTATCCGAGTAATGAGGGAATTAGTATATTTCATCAAAATATACAAGGCATTAGAGATAAAGTTGGTGAACTGCTTATAGATGTTGACACTGAAATTATTGGAATATCTGAACACTTCTTAAATAAGGAGATAATTCAGAGGCTTCCTTTACCAGGATACAGGTTGGCTAACAGCTTTTCGAGGAGCTCTTTGTGGTGTGGGGGAGTAGCCATGTATGTGAAAAACGGCATCCCATTTGATTCAATTGATGTTTCAAAGTACTGCACTGAAAAGGTGTTTGAATGTTGTGCAGGTGTGGTTAAGTTTAACGGAGCTAAACTTCTAACTGTTGTTATTTATAGATCCCCAGACCCCGATTTCACAACATTTTTGCTAAAGCTGGAGGAGGTTCTTGGTTCACTTTATAGGAAATACAAAAAGTTAGTTATATGTGGTGACTTCAATATTAATTGTATAAGTGATTGTGCAAGGAAGAGGATGCTGGTAGACCTCCTTAATTCATATAATCTTATGCAAACCGTATTCTTTCCAACGAGAGTGCAAGGGAACAGTCGAACAACCATAGACAACATTTTTGTTCATTCCTCATTACTAGATGGCCATTCTGTTAGCAAAAAGGTGAATGGCCTTTCAGATCATGATGCACAAATTTTAACTCTAAAAGATTTTTGTGCTGCAACACGTGTTAAATATAGTCATCAGCTGTTTAGGAAAGCTGATCCAGTTGCTGTAGAGAGCTTAGTAAACCTTATCAAGGAACAAGAGTGGCAAGATGTTTATAGCGCTGATACAGTAGACGATAAATATAATGCTTTTCTCAAGACTTTTCTCGTGCTCTTTGAAAGTTGCTTTCCGTTAGAACGTTCAAAACAGGGTACTAGCACAAACAGGCAGCTTGGGTGGCTGACTAGAGGGATAAGAATATCTTGTAGAACAAAGTGGCAATTACATCAAAACGTTACAAACAGTCAAAATCTAAATGCAGCAGCCCATTACAAACAGTATTGTAAGGTGCTTAAAACTGTTATTAGGAAGGCAAAAAGTATGTGGTATGCAGATAGAATAGCTAAGTCTCAGGATAAAATTAAAACCATATGGTCAGTCGTAAAGGAAGTGGCTGGTCTGCAGAGACAGGTCGAGGATATAGAATCAGTGCGTAGTGAGAATGCCCGTGTTACTGATAAGTCGCATATATGTACAGTATTTAATAATCACTTTCTGAATATAGCAGGTGAACTAAATAGAAACCTAGTCCCAACAGGGAATCATATATTGCTCTTAGAAAAAAGTGTTCCGAGACTGTTACCTGAAATGCTCCTCCATGATACTGACAAGAGGGAGATTGAGTTAATAATTAAATCACTAAAGACCAAGAACTCTCATGGATATGATGGGGTATCTAGCAGAATACTGAAGTATTGTTCTATGTATGTTAGCCCAGTACTTAGCCATATCTGTAACTTTTCCTTTAGGAGTCGTCGGTTTCCTGACCGATTAAGGTACTGAGTAGTGAAGCCACTTTATAAAAAGGGAGACATTGATAATGGTGACAATTTTAGACCTATTTCTATGCCATCGGTGTTTGCTAAAGTTATCGAGAAGGTTGTATGTACAAAGTTACTGGAGCATTTAAATTCACATAATTTGCTGTCAAATGTTCAGTTTGGTTTTAGAAATGGTTAAACAACTGAAAATGCTATATTCTCTTTTCTCTGTGAGGTTTTGGACGGATTAAATAAAAGGTTGCGAACGCTAGGTGTTTTCTTTGATTTAACGAAGACTTTTGACTGTGTTGACCACAAAATATTGCTGCAGAAGTTGGACCATTATGGAGTAAGGGGAGTAGCTTACAATTGGTTCGCCTCTTACTTTAAGAACAGAAAGCAGAAGGTAATTCTCCGCAGTATTGAGAGTGGTAGTGATGTTCAGTCCCAATGGGGCACTGTTAAGTGGGGCGTCCCCAAGGGTCGGTGCTGGGGCCATTGCTGTTTCTTATTTATATAAATGATATGCCTTCTAGTATTACAGGTGATTCAAAAATATTTCTGTTTGCTGATGACACCAGCTTGATAGTGAAGGATCTTGTGTGTAATATTGAAACTGTATCAAATAATGTAGTTCATGAAATACGTTCGTGGCTCGTGGAAAATAATTTGATGCTAAATCACAGCAAGACTAAGTTTTTACAGTTTCTAACTCACAATTCAACAAGACCGATATTTTGATCAGACAGAATGGGCATATTATAAGCGAGACGGAACAGTTCAAGTTCCTAGGCGTTCGGATAGATAGTAAGCTGTTGTGGAAAGCACATGTCCAGGATCTTGTTCAGAAACTAAATGCTGCTTTATTTACCATTAGAACAGTATCTGTAATAAGTGACACTTCAACACGAAAATTAGTTTACTTCGCATATTTTCATACGCTTATGTCGTATGGTATTATTTTTTCGGGTAATTCTTCTGATTCAAAAAGGGTATTTTTGGCTCAAAAACAGGCTGTTCGAGCTATATGTGGTGTAAGTTCGAGAACCTCTTGTCGACCCCTATTCAATAGTCTGGGAATTCTGACATTGCCCTCACAGTATATTTTCTTTAATGTCGTTTGTTGTTAGCAATATTAGCCTATTCCCAAGAGTTAGCAGCTTTCACTCAGTTAATACTAGGCAGAAATCCAATCTGCATGTGGAATGCATTTCCTTCACTCTTGTGCAGAAAGGAGTGCATTATTCTGCTGCGTCCATTTTCAATAAGCTACCACAAGAACTCAAAAATCTTAGCAGTAGCCCAAACTCTTTTAAGTCTAAACTGAAGAGTTTCCTCATGGCTCACTCCTTCTATTCTGTCGAGGAGCTCCTGGAAGAGCTAAAAAATTAAGCAAGTTTCAGTGTTACATTGTTGATTTTCTTTATTTAAACTTATGACTTGTCACCTGAATATGTATTTTTATATTTCATTTTATCTGTTACTAATATCGTGTTATAATTTCATGGATTGACTCGTTCCATGATCATGGAGACTACTCCTTAATTTGGTCCCATGGAACAATAAATAAATAAATAAATAAGGAGGAGGATGGGAGGATGGAGGGTGGAGCGGATCCATGGGCTCCACATCGGCAGGCACAGGTTGGAACCTCACTGGGAGTTGTGGCTGCAGGTGACAGGAGGACAGTGGAGTGCATGGAGGGTGTGACAATGAGTAAGCACACTGCTGCAGGTGTGAGCCCTTACCCATAACAGTGTTGTGAACAACCTTACCATCTGACTTACCAAAATATAGTGGTATCCCAATAAGGCATGGGCACAGCTAAATTGCATGGCAGGTCAGCTGCTTCCTTCTGACATCATAATCACAAACAACTGCCAACCTTTGTGGCACACAACACCACCTGGCAGCCACTCCTGCTGCTGGCTGAAGGACCAGGCCCAAATGGCAATCCTGGGTCTGTGGCAGTCTGTGGCATGCATCTCTGGGTGCAGCAAATCTAGGATACCCCACAACTGGCACCTATGCAAAAGTTACGCAAGACTGCACCCATTGACAAGCAGCAAACAGTATTTAGCCAGAAAACTTGACATAGCTTTGTCTTGGAAAGGGGCATACATGCATTAGACCGAGTGAAACAGGGTGGTAACCAGATGCTGGATACTATTGCAAACGTACAAGTCCTCAAATTACCATGACTTAGATTGCCTACCATTATTGGACACTAGGATTCTGAGGGATCCCTCAATGGCAAAAACATCTGACAACACAGGAACAGTGACAGCCAAGTACATGGAGGACAGCTTGCTACGTATGGGAAATTGGACTACACATCGAGCATCAACAACCATAAGCTGCCCAAAAATGGTTTGGCAGAATCTATGTGCACCCTGCCCCAAGGGTACCCCAAGACCGGCATTGGAGAAAACTCACATGGTGGTGCAGTCGGGTTCATGCACAGATCCCACAAGTCCGCATGAGATGTCTCATGTCACGATCAGTCCCTGGCAAGTAGATATGACTTCATTCCAATGCCTTATTTGAGACATACTTCAGTGCAACACATGCAGCAACTAGAGGATGCGAGGACACAACCAACGCTGGGGAATGTCCTCTCAGCAGCATTTCCCCTCTGTGTCAAGCATGTGGAACCCTGGACAATGCTGAGCCGATCACGTAGGCGGAAAAACATATGCACCCGAAGAGACGTGCTACGGCTGACCAATCAGAATAACTGAAACGATTTTCTGGAAAAGCAGGTATGTGGCCATGTTGGTTGCGACTTCATGTGCCATCAGTGGAAAATCTGCTAAGGTTTGCTGTTAGGTGTCATCCAACGTGAACATGAGAGTCCTGTGCTGTTCAGACTCCACATGGGCCCACTGGTAGCTACGATAGTGAATCAGCATTGCTATCCTGTGCAGTGGAGTGGTAATAAATGTCATTGCAACAGTTACTGAGAATGAGGTCCCACCTCTGCATTTGGTGGGCAGCATGGAATGAGAGCCTAATAAAGACACCAGTGGCTTGTGGTCAGTGGTGAGGAGGAACATTGCCCCGTACAGGAAAACGTGAAACTTTTCAACTCCGAAAATAATAGCTAGTGCATCCTTTTCTGCTTGTGAATAATTAGAATAATTATGCTGTGCAGCGGAAAGTGTCTTCAAGGCATAAGCAATGGGCTGTTTGGTGACATCTGGGTTCTGTTGTGATTGGACAGCACGAATGCCATACTGGGATGCATCCCATTTACCCATTGTAGAGGAATCCAGACTGGGAGCTGAGCACAACTACTGCTCGAGAGACTGAAAAGCCTGTTGACAATCTGCAGATTTGACAAACTTAATGCCATTCCAGTGAAGCTGGTTAAGAGCCTGGCAGATGTGCATAGTCCGGGAATGAATTGAGCGTAACACAAAATATTACTCAAAAAAGAGTGGAGCTCCTTGATGTTTTTGGACACTGGTAGTTTGACGATGGCTTTGATGCGGTTGTCTGTAGGAATGAGACCATCTTTACTAAGCACTTGTCCCAAAAAAATACATCTTTGAGGAGAAAAAACTGCACTTCCCCAGTTTACAATAAAGGCCAGTCTCCAAGAGGTGTTGGAAAACCGACTACTGGTTTTATAGATGTGGGAAGTTCAGCACGGGTGAGGACGGGCAGCAACACGATGCGCTGCACTCCAATCGCCAACACACACCAATCTGTTCAGAGGCGAGGTTGCTTGGTATATCCTGGAGGTCACAGAGGCTTTTTACTGTACACATCTAATTGTGATGCCAGAAAAGGTATCCCTAGGCACCGACAGAATCTCTCACCATTCCGTAGTTTGGGCAACATCAGCTAAAGAAGGGTCAGTCAAGGGCAATGCTCTACTCTGAAGCTTGAGATCAAGAGCTAACCAGTCAGTTATGGCCCACATTAGCGAGTCTGCATAAGAAGTAGCACATTTGGGACACTAAAAACTACAGTTGCGTGAGATGCCTTGCAGATTGGCTATCCAATCTGTATACAACTGCCAGCACCACCACCAGAAGCCCCGGCTCAGTGAAGAGCTTCAAATTTCACACAACTTCATATAAACTCACGGCGCGGGACAACAACAAGTCCACCTTATCAAATGGATTGATGATGTGCAGTAAGAACTGTTGCAGGTAATTCTCCCACCTTTTCTTCAATTCACTGAAACTGACAGACAATTTCAGAGATGGTGGAAGAAATTGCACAGTGGGTGGCAAGGGTGTGAAGCAGGTCCACGTTCTGGTTTATCAGTGCCTGCATCTGCTTATGCTGTTGTTGCATCAGCAGCAGCTGCTGCTGCTCCTTTTGTAGATGCAACTGTTCCTGCCCGCATTGCAAAAATGTCGGGTCTGTGGTGACCCAAGTTAACAGTAAGAAAATGGAAAGCAGAAAAAAAGGAGCATCATGTGCATAATAACATCCTTCATCACCACTTTAGTATCTGCACAGGTGTGAAAACACCACTACACTACACAGTCAATGCTGATACTTCACAGGCCAATGGTGGCTCGATAATAGCCGGAGAGCAGAACCCTTGAGAGGAAAATGAACTTGCTGTGCAAGTCAGTCTATGGCAAGCAGAGATGGGCATGGGACTGACTCAGCACCCAACTGGCGCCAATGGCTAATAGCTAAGTACTCTACAACAACACACGGAAAGATGCACAAGCCAAGGTCCACGGTATTGAAAGATGAGTAAGAACTGGCGTGCCTGGCGTGCTGCTGCCTGCAGGTAAACACCCCCACGAAGCAGGTCTGCCCATACTACACATTACAAGCATCCTCCATGGCAGGATTTAGCACTATCCCACTGCACTACTCATGCCAGCTTGTTTGTCTCCATCCATTGTTATGTCTGCTAGTGGGAATGCTAAAAAGACTTAGCAATCTTTCATATGAATCCTTTAATGAGCTAGAATTAGAGGGCATGCATGCAAACCTCCCCCCCCCCCCCCCCTCCTATTCCACCTACACACACACACACACACACACACACACACACACACACAGTGAGCTGAACACAAAGTGCCAGGACTGCAGTTGAGCTTGTAGATGAATTAGGGTGGGAATCATTAAAACAAAGGCAGCGGGATCTTCTTGTGACATTTCAGTCACCAACTTTCTCATCTGATTGCGAAAATATTCATTTGATGCCCACCCACACAAGGTGAAATGATCATCGTGATAGAATAAGAGTAATCAGAGGCCACACAGAAAGATTAAAGTGCTTGTTTCCTCGCTCACTGTTTGAGAGTGGAATGATAGAGAAAGTGCTTGAAGGTGGTTCGATGAACACTCTGCCAGGCACTTAATTGATAATTGCAGAGTAATCATGTAGATGTAGATTGGTTTGAGGGATTGTGTGCATGTACACCCACTAACTAACAGTCTCTCCTTCCTATGTCCTGTCATCCCCCCCCTCCCAGCCCACCCCTCCACGTCATTGTCATCAGCACACTGCATGAACTAACTACCTTTGGTGCTGTGTGCCCACTGCCTCTTCCTTCTGCATTTGTGTACCATTCTCCTGTTATTTCCCACCTGCTACCCCTTTCTCCCTCTTCCTACACAACGCCTCAAGTGCAACCGTCAATGACTCCATGCTTCTACTATCCAGTGAATGGTTTTATTTACTCCTAAATTATTTGAACTTTCCTTACCATATCAAAATTAATACCTGAATCATTTGTTGTCTGTTAGTAACATGTTCACCAATTTTCATTTATGTGTCAGATATGGTTCGCACCAGGTATCAGTATACCTATGTCACAACAAAATTTGCAATCGTAGTGAACCTATTTAATATGTTGTATGTCAAAAACAGAAACAATATGAGTTTATTTTTATTCCTGTTGATTTGTGTGTGAAGATGAATTGGGTTTTGGTTATGTTGATAAGATTCAAACCATTGGTGGGAATACCATGTGTCCCGTACAGTAGTTTACCTGCCAAAGTATAATGATCTAAACAACAAATTTTATTGTGTAGCTCAGCCAAAACATCATTGCTGCATTCAAATATTAATCTCCATCGAAGAAAAAAAGTCTGCTAAGTGTGGTAGCTTCATTCAATATCTACCTGCATAGCACTTTGTTGTGAGATCTCCAATCTTTGTTGATAAATTTTCATTTAAGAAGTGAAAACATTTCAAGAATAATTTGATGGTGATGTGTTTCCTGTATAGTTCTAATGGCATTTCATGTACTTCCACCAGGAAAACATTAGGTGGAGTCAATCTGAATGCTCCAATACAAACTCTGATAGCCTTATACTGACACTTACCTAGTTTCTCTAGTCTATTTTGTGTTGCAAAACCATAACAAATGCATCCATAATCCATGTAAGGTCTTATTAGTGCACAATTAACCTAGCTTTGCTTGAATCATGGTACTAAATTGTTTTATTAGTAGCATCAGTATTGGTGAAAACTTGACAGTAATTTTTCATACACTGACAATGTGGATCTAGGCTCCTGCCATTTGTATAGTGTCAGTACATAGGTGTTACATTTACATATAAATATGTGTCTAATAGATACTAACTTGTATTTCAGGATGCAAGAGGATATATTTTTATAGCTGCCATAGCTCCTCTGGCAACTGCAGTTGTGTTTTACCTTTATTCGCAGTGGGTGTTGTGAAGAAGACAAGACTGGTGTGATGTGCTATTTGAGTTGTACAGTACAATTGACTATGTTTGTACAGAGAAAAATGTTTTTTCAATTCTTGTTACTTTATTCTTCCTGTAATACAATTTTATTGAAATCTGTGTTTCATAAAATGGATGCTTCTGTTGAATTGGTGAGTGTTTAACCTCAACCTTTCTTCCTTTATTTTGCAGATCACCAACTGTACAGTTTATTGCTGAAAACACAATTCATCTCAAACACTTTTATATACACCCAGTATAGCAGGATTCCACCTGCCACCATACGTTAGTGATCATTGCACACTGAAACCTAAAACAAACAAAACGTGGCATGAATAATCATATCAGAAGGAAATTACCAGGTGTATCCGAGTAATGCCGACATATACATTGTCTCAACCCAACTCGACTTGGTCAGAAACTGCTGACTGACTGCATCGCTAAGTGCTCATGCCCAGCAACAACATTGACACACTCTGCCAAGGATTGTCACTGGGCAGTGACTACTCTGGAATTCTGGTCCTGGTTAAACCTGTGGTAGATGCATTAATGTAATATACACCCTGCTGTGAAGCAGATAGATCACCAATATATTGATGTGGGAGGATATAGAAACCCTCATATATCCCGGATGTCAAAAAATAAATTTTGCATGGAAATTTATGGTGACATAAAGTTTCAGTGTAAGATTAATCAACCAAGAAGGGCCCCAGTGTATAGGAAATACAGAATAGATAATGTTAAATTTACAGGGATTGGAACTGTTTACACTTAACAGCTATCACCACTTGAAAATATATTTCTAAATCATAGGTATGTATAACATTACTGAAAAAAATTTCTCATACGATGTTCTTGAAAATGTTGCCACAAAAAGAAAAAAAAAAAAAAAAAACAGCTATTTGCAGCCACTGTGCATGAAAAAGAACAGTTGTACTTAACATGAATGTCACAATTCTCTAACTGTAACTGCGCAATAAACAAATGTATATTTTGATTTTTATGAATAGTAATTAACAAACTAATAAAATGTATTTATTAACTAATGAATTATTAACTACTCACAATTAAATGAGTTTTTACAGAAGAATATAAATCAGCACATCTTACTTTATTTTGTCCACCTTTCTTTATGCAAGCTCTATTAGGATTAACAAACTTTGTATCAAGGACAGTAATGTCTCATTTGTTTTATCATGATAAATAAATACTAAATTTTTGTGTGGTAACAGAACAAAAGTAAGTTAATAAAATGTGTACGCAAGATGTATTAAGGTTCTAATTTAGAAACACAAATATTAATAATTAATAGATTCAAAAGGGGGGGAGGGGAAGAAAGTAGAAGGTGGCAGAGCTATGTTTGTGGCATGCAGTTTACAGACCTAATTACATACACACATTAAAATTTGAAATATCCAGATTTACGCAAGTTGTATGGCACTACAATTCACTGCACTTGTGGGCACTCTGCTTTATAAAGAATCTGACTGACACTGTAAATACATCAAACAAAATTGAGACTCGCATCTTCAGTATGTTATACAGACTTTCTTGATAAACAGACTGCTCTCATGCTGTCTGCCATGTTGAGAAAATTCACACTGTGGAGTCTGGCATATTGCAGGTTCATGCACCATAGACTAGTCCTGCTCAGTGTGATGTTTGTCAGCTGTTGGTCTTCCGGGTAGTGACATAGTACTGCTTCCATGAATCAGTTGTCTGCACTCATGATGTCACAGTGATGTATCTTTGCATGCTGGGACCTCGTGAACATACAGAGAGAACAGACTGCAGTATCACTGCATATTAAGACACACACACACACACACACACACACACACACACACAGAGTTTATAACAGTGCAACAATGTTACACACACACTCATTCTTGAAAACACTAATAAATCATTACACAAACAAAATTTTTGAAAGTCACCACTAGTTGTTATCACACAAGTGTAACCATGTAATTTCTTCTTCTTCTTCTTCTTCAGGAAATCAGCTTCCAAGTCTCATCCATTTTTTTTCTACATGCACTGTTTTTCGATCTATTATTCCACCTTAAATTTTTCTTCCTACCTCCAGTAAGTTCCAATTGCAGTTTTTGTCATGGCTTAATATATTATGTATACTGTTCTGCCAATCCTTGGACAAATATTTACTTAAAATGTTGTTTCAAATTCTGCAGATGTCGTAACATTTTCCATGCTGAACTTTCCCTCTACGTAGTTCCAAACATACATTTGTTGTGCACAACTGCTCATCCTTTCTGTTCGATTTGGATTTCATGAATGTAAAAGTTTAAACTATCCACTGATAGCAAAATCATAGTTCATTACATTGAAATAACAGTTCTAATTGTAGCTTCCTTGCATCACCAAATCAAGATCCTCTCATGTTAAATTTTAATCACATAAACATTGCAGTTGCATTTGATTTTGACAAATTTATTCAGTTCATTAATGCTAATTTCAAAATCGGAACAACTTTTCATACGTCAAAAATCAACTTGGTGTCTGCTTTACTTTTGTCCCAATGACCTTTGCATGTCAACAGCGGTATCATAAATTACTACACTCTATTCAGTAGTTCGTTGAATTTCTTGCTGCTTTAGTAGTAATTGAGCTGACCTTCAAGCACTTGTTCTTCTTTCTCTTTGTTGTGTTGCTTACTGCGCCCTGAATGCAGTCAGAATGTTTGAAGTTCTTTGGCCCTATGGTGATGTTTTTCAAATCATGTGAATTATTCCTGCAAGTAATTGTGAATATCTAATACCTTTGATACAAAGTTTTGCCCAATATTATTTTAAGTTTTTGGCTATGCTTATAGATTTTTGGTTCAAATTTTGCCCATGATCAGGAATTTTTTTGTTAGTGTTGTCAAGTCTTTTGTTCATCTCCCACTGTTATCTATCCAATTTTCTTAAAAAAATGCATTAACGCATCCTCCTTTCCTACTGCATCAATATGATTGTTGTCTATCACTGCCTCATGTTTTTGTCCAAATCTGAATTTTTATTTTCCACTGCATCTACACTTTGAATTCTGCTAATGAGTTACAATTCATTAATGAGATCTGTAGCAACACTGACCTCATCATTCTCAGTTTGACTAGCTGTTGTTGTTCAACTATATATTTATAATCAAAGTTACAGTCTATATCATATTTACGTCCAAGATTGATCGAAGAATTGAGGTTCATGAACTATATGGTTTATTACTGAAAATGTTACTCATCTCAAAATTTCTTACACGCATTCATTTTATCAGTATCTCGGTTGCTGCCATACAACAATGGTCATTTCACAAAGAAACCATAAAACAAACAAAACATACTGTGAATCATATCGAAAGCAAATCAGCCAGACACACCTGAGCAATGCCGACACCAAGATTGTCTTGACCCGATCCGACTTGACTTGACTCGACTGCAGACTGTAACATCTGCACTAAGCACTTGTACGTAGCAACAACAGTCACCCACTGCCACAAGCATTGTCAGCGGACAACGATTACTCTGGAATTCTGGCTTCTCCTAAACCAGTTGTAGCTACATTAATGTAATATACACTTTGTGATGAAGCAGATCGACAAATTTATGATTTAATGTTACAAAGAATGACAAATATATTCACATGGGAGTATACAGGTGCCTCACAACATTCTTAAATAATAAGCATTTATGACAGCTTTTAGATGGTACTATTGTGATGTGACATTACAACTGCATTAAAAGTTAAAGCAATGGCATTACACGAATTGATCAAGTATTTTGCTTACAATGAGCATTTAAAGAAAGGTTATTTTGAAAAAGAAATGAAATTTCACATGAATATTTTGTATGATGATTTTTGTAAAAGACTAACTCAACATCAGTGCTTCTAATTCATTTGTTTCACTCTTGATACTTGATCACCTGCAGAAAAGATTGTTTACAATTTGTTTATGAATTTAGTTGTGGTCGTGCTTTGGTCAGTGACAAATTTTGTGAAGGGCAGAAGAAAGAATCTTTTATTGTTCGAAAACATTGATGCTGTGCACAGTATGAGTGAAGATCAGCATGTGCTAACCATGAGTAGAAGCAGCCTTTGGCATATTAAGGATGGCAGTACTTCATTTTGCATGAACATTTAGCTGCAAAAAAGGTCTAGTCCCAATGGATTCTGCACAATTTGACAAAAACTCAGAACAAGCTCTTTTGAACTGGTGTAAGGAAAAGCTCAAAATTTGACTAAGGAAATGCAAAATCTGTATACAACAATGTAACAGGAGACCAATCTGGGATATTTATACAAGATGAAAACTAAGCATCCCTCAACTGTTTGTTCCAAGATGAACAGAAACTAACAAAAGTGTTTCACTTTCAGGAAAATAATCACTTGTTTCTTTGGTTACAGGGGCCTTGCCATGACTGTTCCTTTGTGGGTGGAGAAACAGTTGGTGCTGAGTATTTGTTTGCACATGGTACTGAAATAGGGGAAAACAACTAAAAATGATTGTCATTCTTCATCATAACAATACCAGCCATTATACAGCATATAAAACAACTCATTATTTGTCAGAGAAAAACATCTAATTAGTGTGTCATTTCCTGCATGCGCCAGTTTCTTTATCCCCTGGTAACTTCTTTTTGTTGTTATACGTCAAACAAAAATTGCTCGAATAGTGATATACAGCACCTGAAAAATTGTTCCAGAGCTATGTTTTTGAGGTGCCATCATCAGAGAGGAAAAATTATTTCCAGCATTGGTTTGAGTGCATCCAAATGTGTGTAAATCTTTATGACAAATATTTTGAGAAGCAATAAAATAAGTTGTAGCAAACATGTTTTTGTATTGATTCTGTAAAATCTTAAAAAGTGGCCATCATATGTTACTTTACTGATCACATAAATCTCTATCAGCAATGTCAGATTTGAAACCACATGTCATTGACAATGCATGACACTTGTCTCCATTTCCTATTGGTTAGGATGTTTTTGCAACTGCTGTTTTGTGCCTTATTACATGGCTGTGAGTGGTATATAGACATGTTGACAATATTATGTAAAGGATAGTTTGCTACTCATCATATAGAGGAGATAATGAGTTGCAGACAGGCACAACAAAAATACTGTCTCTGGCCCCTGAAACCAGACCCGACTCCATTGTGAGTTTGTGTGTGTGTATATATATATTTTCTACTTTTTTAAGAAGGCCTTTTGGCTGAAAACTCAAATGCATAACAGGCATTTTGTTGTGCCTGTCTGTGACTCAACATCTCCATATGGTGAGTGGCAATCTATCCTTTTCATTATATTGTCATTGTTCATCCTGGTTTTCTATAACACAACAAACTGTGTAACTTTATTCACGATGTTGCCATGGGCTTGTCCAAATGCAGTAGCTACTGTCTGCAGTTCTGTCGCATCTCTACATTGACCCATTTTACTGCACAGATTCGATACACCTACATCCACTTAGATACTCTGCAAGCCACTGTAAGGTGCATGGCGGAGGGTACCCAGTACCACTACTTGTCATTTCCCCTTCTGTTCTAGTCACAAATAAAGTGAGGGAAAGACGACTGTCTGTATGCCTCCATATGAGTTCTAATGTCTCATCTTTCCTTTGGTCCTTACATGTGATACATGTTGGCAGGAGCAGAATCTTTTGGCAATCAGTTCCAAATGCTGGTTCTCTAAATTTTCTGAGCAGTGTATACCACAAAGAATGCCGCCTTCCCTCCAGGGATTCCCATTTGATTTCCCAAAGCACCTCATAACACTGATGTGCTGTTTGAACCTACTGGTAACAAATCTAGCAACCCCCTTCTGAATTGATTTGATCTTTTCCTTCAATCTGACCTGGTACGGATCTCAAATACTCGAGCAGTACTCAAGACTCAGTCACACCAGTGTCCTATATAGTGTCTCCTTTACAGGTGAACCACTCTTTCCTAAAATTCTCCGAAAACACCAAAGTCGACCATTTGCCTTCCCTACCACAGTTTTCACATGTTAGTTCCACCTCATATTGCTTTCCAGTGTTATGCCCAGATATTTAAATGACTTGACTGTGTCAGATTGGACACTAGTAATACTGTACCTGAACATTAGTTTGTTCTTCCTACTCATCTGCATTAACTTACATTTTTCCACATTTAGGGCTAGCTGCCATTCATCACACCAACTGGAAATTTTGCCTACGTTGTCTTGTACTTACCTACAGTCACTCAACTTAGACACCTTACTGTACACCGTGGCATCATCAGCAAACAACAGCAGACAGCTGTCCATCCTGTCCATAAAATCATTTATGTATATAGAGAACAGCAGCAGTCCTATCACACTTCCCTGGGGCACTCCTGACGATACCCTTGCTGCTGAGGAACACTCGCCATCAAGTTCAATATACTGGGTTCTGTTATTTAAGAAGTCTTTGAGCCACTCACATGTCTGTGAACTTATTCCGTATGCTTGTACCTTCCTTAATAACGTGCAGTGGGGCACTGTGCCAAATGCTTTCCACAAATCTAGAAATGTGGAATCTGCCTGTCGCCCTTCATCCATAGTTTTCAGTATATCATGTGAGAAAAGGACAAGTTGAGTTTCACATTCGTGAACATAACATTCTTTGAAAGTTTATTATATTTGGACAGAGAATATGTTCAAGGGTTCTGCAACAAACAGAAGTTAGGGATATTGGTATGTAATTTTGCGGGTCCATTCTTTTACTTTTCTTATGTACTGGGGTCACCTGCGCTTTTCTCCAGTCGCTTGGGACTTTGTGTTGGGCGAGAGATTCATGATAAATGCAAGCTAGGGGGTCAGGCCAATGCCGTAGAGTACTCTTTGTAAAATCAAACTGGGATTCCATACAGAACTGGTGATTTATTTTTTTTTTTTTTCAAATCTTTAAGTTGCTTCTCTACAACAGGTAAGCTTATTTCTATGTCGTCCATATGGCAATCTGTCCGATGGTTTGCATGGTTCTCCTGTGTGAACGATTTATTGAATGTGAAATTTTAAACTTCAGCTTTCATTTTGCTATCTTAAACTGCCACACCAGACTGGTCAACAAGGGACTGGATAGAAGCTTTAGGCCCGCTTAGTGATTTGACACTTACATGCCATTGCATTGCCATGACAGTGAAGAGTCCAATAGCCTGGTACCGTTTCCACACCATTTAGAGTGTTACAAAGTGACCATTGTGCTCTCTGAAGCGAGTGACAAATTTTGTACAGTGAGGTTACACAGATAATTACATTCTGCATCTCATTTGCCTTATTTTCAGTTTAAAAATTTTTAAATCGATTCCCTACCTGTTGTTTGTCACAATTTTGTGAAGTTTCTTGACTTCTCCATTTTCAGCCTTTCAAGTTTCAACTCGCATACAGTGGGTTCATACATTCATTATGCCAGTTTCTATTAGCTCAGTTTGGGGATTTAGTTAATTAATATTACTACCAGAGCAAGTTTACACTACTTCTGTTAACATGCCGTGACAAGGATGAACATCTACTTTGATTTGTGTGTTACAGGTGTTTCTAATCTCATTTTAATTGTTTATATTTTCAGTGCTGATTAATCTTATTTCAGATTTTAAATTTTTATGCACATTTCTCGTTCATTTTCTACCCAGTTTTACTGAATATATATAAACTACTCGTGATGTCACAGTTAATTACATGCATAGGGTGTCCCACTCGAAAAAGGCCCCACAAACATTTGCTTGAATTACATTTAAAGGCTTTGCATAAAAATCAGGAAATGAAATGAATATGTCATACCTTGTTCATTGGAAAGCAAAGGTAAATCACAAAAGGTGCTGGAAGTTACCGCCCTTGACACTGTAGATTCTCAACTGTTGCTGCCAGAACCACTAGTGTCACTGCCTGGGTTTCATGGATGATGTTCTCTTGTAAATCTTCCAGTCTATGTGGTTTGGTCCTGTAGACCTTGCATTTAGACCACCCCAGGGGAAAAAGTCAGGTGGAGTTAAATCAGGTAACCTTGGGGGCCACAGTCCTGCCGAAATTTTTACAACGGTACAGACGATGTTTAGAAAGGATAGATTGCATGCAACCGGTGGTGGAGTGTTCGTCGCTGTTAGTAGTAGTTTATCATGTAGTGAAGTAGAAGTGGATAGTTCCTGTGAATTATTATGGGTGGAGGTTACACTAAACAACCGAACTAGGTTAATAATTGGCTCCTTTTACCGACCTCCCGACTCAGCAGCATTAGTGGCAGAACAACTGAGAGAAAATTTGGAATACATTTCACATAAATTTTCTCAGCATGTTATAGTCTTAGGTGGAGATTTCAATTTACCAGATATAGACTGGGACACTCAGATGTTTAGGACGGGTGGTAGGGACAGAGCATCGAGTGACATTATACTGAGTGCACTATCCGAAAATTACCTCGAGCAATTAAACAGAGAACCGACTCGTGGAGATAACATCTTGGACCTACTGATAACAAACAGACCCGAACTTTTCGACTCTGTATGTACAGAACAGGGACTCAGTGATCATAAGGCCGTTGCAGCATCCCTGAATATGGAAGTTAATAGGAATATAAAAAAAAGGGAGGAAGGTTTATCTGTTTAGCAAGAGTAATAGAAGGCAGATTTCAGACTACCTAACAGATCAAAACGAAAATTTCTGTTCCGACACTGACAATGTTGAGTGTTTATGGAAAAAGTTCAAGGCAATCGTAAAATGCGTTTTAGACAGGTACGTGCCGAGTAAAATTGTGAGGGATGGGAAAAACCCACCGTGGTACAACAACAAAGTTAGGAAACTACTGCGAAAGCAAAGAGAGCTCCACTCCAAGTTTAAACGCAGCCAAAACCTCTCAGACAAACAGAAGCTAAACGATGTCAAAGTTAGCGTAAGGAGGGCTATGCGTGAAGCGTTCATTGAATTCGAAAGTAAAATTCTATGTACCGACTTGACAGAAAATCCTAGGAAGTTCTGGTCTTACGTTAAATCAGTAAGTCGCTCGAAACAGCATATCCAGACACTACGGGATGATGATGGCATTGAAACAGAGGATGACACGCGTAAAGCTGAAATACTAAACACCTTTTTCCAAAGCTGTTTCACAGAGGAAGACCGCACTGCAGTTCCTTCTCTAAATCCTCGCACAAACGAAAAAATGGCTGACATCGAAATAAGTGTCCAAGGAATAGAAAAGCAACTGGAATCACTCAATAGAGGAAAGTCCACTGGACCTGACGGGATACCAATTCGATTCTACACAGAGTACGCGAAAGAACTTGCCCCCGTTCTAACAGCTGTGTACCGCAAGTCTCTAGAGGAACGGAGGGTTCCAAATGATTGGAAAAGAGCACAGATAGTCCCAGTCTTCAAGAAGGGTCATCGAGCAGATGCGCAAAACTATAGACCTATATCTCTTACGTCGATCTCTTGTAGAATTTTAGAACATGTTTTTTGCTCGCGTATCATGTCATTTCTGGAAACCCAGAATCTACTATTTAGGAATCAACATGGATTCCGGAAACAGCGATCGTGTGAGACCCAACTCGCCTTATTTGTTCATGAGACCCAGAAAATATTAGATACAGGTTCCAGGTAGATGCTATTTTTCTTGACTTCCGGAAGGCGTTCGATACAGTTCCACACTGTCGCCTGATAAACAAAGTAAGAGCCTACGGAATATCAGACCAGCTGTGTGGCTGGATTGAAGAGTTTTTAGCAAACAGAACACAGCATGTTGTTATCAACGGAGAGACGTCTACAGACGTTAAAGTAACCTCTGGTGTGCCACAGGGGAGTGTTATGGGACCATTGCTTTTCACAATATATATAAATGACTTAGTAGATAGTGTCGGAAGTTCCATGCGGCTTTTCGCGGATGATGCTGTAGTATACAAAGAAGTTGCAGCATTAGAAAATTGTAGCGAAATGCAGGAAGATCTGCAGCAGATAGGCACTTGGTGCAGGGAGTGGCAACTGACCCTTAACATAGACAAATGTAATGTATTGCGAATACATAGAAAGAAGGATCCTTTATTGTATGATTATATGATAGCGGAACAAACACTGGTAGCAGTTACGTCTGTAAAATATCTGGGAGTATGCGTGCGGAACGATTTGAAGTGGAATGATCATATAAAATTAATTGTTGGTAAGGCGGGTACCAGGTTGAGATTCATTGGGAGAGTGCTTAGAAAATGTAGTCCATCAACAAAGGAGGTGGCTTACAAAACACTCGTTCGACCTATACTTGAGTATTGCTCATCAGTGTGGGATCCGTACCAGATCGGTCTGACGGAGGAGATAGAGAATATCCAAAGAAGAGCGGCGCGTTTCGTCACCGGGTTATTTGGTAACCGTGATACCGTTACGGAGATGTTTAATAAACTCAAGTGGCAGACTCTGCAAGAGAGGCGCTCTGCATCGCGGTGTAGCTTGCTCGCCAGGTTTCGAGAGGGTGCGTTTCTGGATGAGGTATCGAATATATTGCTTCCCCCTACTTATACCTCCCGAGGAGATCACGAATGTAAAATTAGAGAGATTAGAGTGCGCACGGAGGCTTTCAGACAGTCGTTCTTCCCGCGAACCATACGCGACTGGAACAGGAAAGGGAGGTAATGACAGTGGCACGTAAAGTGCCCTCCGCCACACACCGTTGGGTGGCTTGCGGAGTATCAATGTAGATGTAGATGTAGATGTAGAAATCACTCTGCCAGGGAGAAATGATTGAACATCAGCCATGGTCACTTGAGATTTGTGGCTTGTGGCTCCATCCTTTTGGTACCAGCCGAGGGCAAGTTCTTCATTGTCCTACTGTTTCACTAATACCTGAAACATTCTGATGTAAATGGCACTTTGCATAGTAGACCCAAAAAAAATTGGTCCGATGATTCGACTCTGCGATACTGTACAGAACATCCCAATCTTTTGTGAATGCAGGCATTGCTCGACCAGTGTATGTTAATTTTCGTTACTCCACAAACATGTATTCTGAGAGTATACATAGCCAGGGTGGTGGAACCACTCATCACTGAACCATGTGTATTTCAATATTCCTGCCCTCTGAGCAATAAATTGCTGAAACCAACAGCAAAATGTAATGCGTTTGTATTTCTCATTGACATTCAGTTGCTGAACAACTGTAAACTTACTTAGATACATATCGACTTCCTTCTCACTTCTGTAACATGGTCCATGACATTACACATTCCTGAGATGAATGTCAGACTCTGCGGGGAGGCCAACAATCGTTCTTTCACGTCAGTCACTTTTTCTTCCAATAATGGCGACTGTCCCCCACTGTGAAGATCCAACACCATTCCACTGCTCTCTATTTTGTTCAGTAACTTTTGTTTGTAGCATTTAGACGGCATAAGCTGGTCACCAAATCGTTCCGTGATCATTCACTGACATGTCTTAATGGAATCAGTAATCCAATATTGTTTCACAAGAAACATGCGCTCTGTGACAGAACAGCAATACATTGTCACTAAACACTGAACTCCAGCCACAACGATGTACAGAAACCCATTGTTGTGCAGAGTGCAATGTTGCCACGTCAAACATCACAAATTAACGGTACAATTTTAGCGGAATTGCTACACGTTTGTGGGGCCTCTTTCGAGTGGGACACATCTTCTAAACATTCCAGATTATTATTATTCAGTTCCTCAAAATTCTGCTTCATTTCAGTTTTTAAATAATTGTTATTATCATCTGATTTTAAACTATAGTAACTTAACTACTATTTTTCTGTACTTTTATTTTCATCTTCACTGGCACCATAATGTGGGGCTACTTTGGCACACTTTATTCCTACCTTTTTATATGTTACAAGAAAACAAAGAATAGTGGCAAACAGAAAATTTCATTTTTCTAGTTTTGTTAAAAACTTACATCATAAATTTAAAAAAAAGATATTAAATTACATTACATCTGTGGTTCTGGAACCTTATAAAAGGGGGCCAATATTAATTGCACTTCTACTTTGAGCCCCTCGATCATTTCTTCACGAAAAAATGTTAATATAATGTTGAGACAAAGTAAACTTCAATGAATGCCTCTAAAGTAAACATACAGGAACATGAGGAATGAATAAAACACCAAGTTTTGAGGGCAAGAGCATAAAATATTGAACCATATTTAGAAAATGATACAGTAAATATACAGGTATACAATATTTTAGCAATCAACTAATTCATTTTCAGGTTTAGAAAATGCTATACTACACTAACTATTTGCAAGGAGAAAATTCCTTCTGTTACAATTACTCTACAGTATGGGTACATGCCTTACTGCACAAATAACTGAAGCTCTGGTACTTGGAAATAGCCACATTTTGTTGGTTTTGGTGGACTGATAACTCTTTTATCACATCCTCCCAAGGATAAAATAGTTTAGCATTTTGTTCTGGTCACAGGCAGCAGGACTTTGTCCTTTCCATACTGGTCACTTTTGCGCCATCAGCTTTCATCTGACGAGGATAAATCCCCAGCTGTGAGATCGACTTTTTGAAACCATTTATACCATTGCGTAGGTTAAGATTCCAGGTATCACATGCTGCAGCTATTCACCATGGTAGTCCCTCATTTGCAAGTAAAAATTTCGGACGTTTCTGTGACAATAGCGTTTATTTTTAAATCTTTTTCAAAACAACTTTTATCGTTATTTTTAATTGGTTTAAATGCTTCGTCACATCTTTTTAATCACAATATCAACTTCTTCATTTTCTCTTATTTTTCTTTCTATCATTATTTTTCCACATAAAATCTTTGTTCATGTGCTTTTAATTAATTTTATGCATTAATTACTTTTATCACCTTGTTTTTTGTCCACATTACTGCGTTCATTATATCCCATTTTGTTTGAATTTCATTATACTTACAAACCCTCCTTTCATTTAAATCTTTATCTGCGTTATTTTGTCTGTAGTGCAATAGGAACTTAGGTTATGTTTTAAATATTTGTATGACGATTACCACACAAAAAATTGCACATCTGGTAATAAAAATACATTTTTCAGATCACTTCACAGTCAATATAAATAGATTATTTAGTCTTTTGTTTTTTAATTGATAGGTCAGAATTTTCAAATAATGGAATATGATAACAGATAACTATTATTAAATTCGTATTCACGAAAATACCAATTGGAAAAAGAATGAAATAAAGAAAAAATGAAACAAATGAAAATAGTTTTTACCCTGATTAAATAATGTGACAAAGGAATAGCAATAAAAATTTTTCATTTAAATGAATTAATTGTATAAAAATAATGATTCAAGTCATTTCAATGAAGATTTAAAAGTAAGAAAAAATTATTGCACCCGGCAAGACTCGAATCCATAATCTCTGGCATATTAAGCTACTATCTTAGCAGCTAATTTGACTTTTTTGATGTTATTATCACGCAAAATACCGAATTTTTTTTCTTCAGTTACTCGCAAATGAGGGCCCACCAAGGTGGCTACAATGTGTGATACCTGGGATCTTAACCTACTTGGTTTCAAAAAGTCAGCCCCACCAATGGGGACACCCCTTGTGAGTCACAGTTCCACCACACTATATTCTTCTTTGGAATATAATACTGTAACATACTGCTCAACTGCTGATTTATCACTGAGCATTTTATTTTATTAATTACTACAAGCTAGGGCCTAAAGATTTATACAAAATCACTTTAGCCTCAATGATGTTTGAAGGGCCCTGACGCAGTGCAAAATTGCACTCACCGTATATTTAGCTTAACAAATGTGAACCTTACAGCCAGAAGTTACTGGGATGTAAAGGCCGGTACATGAAAGGGTCTGTCTGCGCAGATGTTTGAGCAAATGTATGTATATACAATAAATATCGCAAATCTTGTGTATCTTTCTCTCTACGAAAAAATTCAGCAGTGAGTGGCCACCTTCTTTCGAAAGATATTACACTGTGACTGCTTAACCCAAGAAATACTAATGTGTTTTCCATAATGCACATTAATAAGGGGGAGGGGGGGAGGGCTTTGTGCCCACAAAAAAAACCCAAATTTCGTTAAATGTTGTTGACTTTTACTCACAACATACTTTTTATAAGGAGACTGATGTGTAAGTAAAATCTTGAACCTGATAATATTGATTATATGAGCCACTGGGGACAGTGACATAGACTACTAAGACCTAAATATTTTAATTAGTTCAACTGTAAAATTTAAAACATTCATGGAATCAGTACAAGAATTCATTAAATTTTTTTTTCAGAATTTTAAAATATAAAGTAACTGACCAGATTACAATATTTTCAAAAGGTGGACATAAAGTGTGCACCAGCCTTAACAATTGCTAAATATGTAATATCAATATTGAGTGTGGCACTGCCCACACAATATTATTTTGTAGAACACACATCTTTCTAGACCATGTTTTACATGTGAGCATGTGGGGACAGAGCGTTGACACAAGTCATTATCAAGAGGTAAATACATGAGGGTGAATGCACTGCAAGAACTTTAACAATGTTTTATTCTTAGACAGTCAGTTTGTTATCTCCATTTGTTATCTCTGGTGAATGAAATAACAAAATTCTCTGATTGATTGCTGTTATCTGCATCTTTCAGTTTTGAGTGAAATTGAGTATCAACAATGGTGACATCCGCATTTCAGAAAATATCTCTTCTGCATCATGTATCAGAGCATGTGATCGAGAGAATGGAAGAGCACAGGATATTCTGCTCAAGCAAGAGGATCAACAGCAAACTGGTAGTGATTCCCCAACTAGAATGATGACTTCATCTCACATGAATAGTACAGCTATGTGGCAACTATCGACCAAGTTGCGTATCAACATCTTTGTTTTCCAAGCTCTTTGGAGCATTCTGTGATCTTGATGCGAAACACGTGTGTACTGGGAATCTCTATATATTAATTAATAGAGGGAAACAGTCCACATGGGAAAAATATATCTAAAAACAAAGATGATGTGACTTACCAAACGAAAGTGCTGGCACGTCGATAGACACACAAACAAACACAAACATACACACAAAATTCAAGCTTTCGCAACAAACTGTTGCCTCATCAGGAAAGAGGGAAGGAGAGGGAAAGACGAAAGGAAGTGGGTTTTAAGGGAGAGGGTAAGGAGTCATTCCAATCCCGGGAGCGGAAAGACCTACCTTAGGGGGAAAAAAGGACGGGTATACACTCGCACACACACACACATATCCATCCACACATATACAGACACAAGCAGTCATATTTAAAGACAATATATATATATATATATATATATATATATATATATAGACACACACACACACACACACACACACACACACACACACACACACACACACACACACAAAGATGCTGTAACTTACCAAAGCGTTGGTATGTTGATAGAGACAATAACAAACACAAACACACAATATATACCAGTATGGGTATTGTGTTGCAGGATTGCAGGATCCAGTGAGGTGTCTCATTTCCTAATCTAATTCCCTCAGCATCACCCAACTTAATTCGACTACATTCCATTATCCTCGTTTTGCTTGTGTTGATGTTCATCTTATACCCTCCTTTCAAGACACTGTCCATTCCATTCAACTGCTCTTCCAAGTCCTTTGCTGTCTCTGACAGAATTACAGTATCATTGGCGAACCTCAAAGTTTTTATTTCTTCTCAATGGATTTTAATACCTATTCCGAACTTTTCTTTTGTTTCCTTTATTGCTTGCGCAATATACAGATTGAATAACATCGGGGATAGGCTACAACCCTGTCTCACTCCCTTCCCAACCACTGCTACTCTTTCATACCCCTCAACTCTTATAACTGCCATCTGCTTTCTGTACAAATTGTAAATAGCCTTTTGCTCTCTGTATTTTATCCCTGCCATATTCAGAATTTGAAAGAGAGTATTCCAATCAACATTGTCAAAAGCTTTCTCTAAGTCTACAAATGCTAGAAACGTAGGTTTGCCTTTGCTTCGGCTTCTATCAGTTTTTCCATTCGTCTGTAAATAATTCGTGTTAGTATTTTGCTGCTGTGACTTATTAAACTGATAGTTTAGTAATTTTCACATCTGTCAACACCTGCTTTCTTTGGGATTGGGATTATTATATTCTTCCTGAAGTCTGAGGGTATTTCGCCATTCTCATACATCTTGCTCACCAGATGGTAGAGTTTTGTCAGACTGGCTCTCCCAATGTTGTCAGTAGTTCTAATGGAATGTTGTCTACTCCGGGGGCCTTGTTTCGACTCAGATCTCTCAGTGCTCTGTCAAACTCTTCACGCAGTATCATATCTTCCATTTCATCTTCATCTGCATCCTCTTCCACTTCCATAATATTGTCCTCAAGTACATCGCCCTTGTATAGACCCTCTATATACTCCTTCCACCTTTCTGCATTCCCTTCTTTACCTAGAACTGGGTTTCCATCTGAGCTCTTGATATTCATACAAGTGGTACTCTCTTCTCCAAAGATCTCATTAATTTTCCTGTAGGCAGTATCTACAGGGTGTTTGAAAAATGACCGGTATATTTGAAACGGCAATAAAAACTAAACGAGCAGCGATAGAAATACACCGTTTGTTGCAATATGCTTGGGACAACAGTACATTTTCAGGCGGACAAACTTTCGAAATTACAGTAGTTACAATTTTCAGCAACAGATGGCGCTGCAAGTGATGTGAACGATATAGAAGACAACGCAGTCTGTGGGTGCGCCATTCTGTACGTCGTCTTTCTGCTGTAAGCGTGTGCTGTTCACAACGTGCAAGTGTGCTGTAGACAACATGGTTTATTCCTTAGAACAGAGGATTTTTCTGGTGTTGGAATTCCACCGCCTAGAACACAGTGTTGTTGCAACAAGACGAAGTTTTCAACGGAGGTTTAATGTAACCAAAGGACCGAAAAGCGATACAATAAAGGATCTGTTTGAAAAATTTCAACGGACTGGGAAAGTGACGGATGAACGTGCTGGAAAGGTAGGGCGACCGCGTACGGCAACCACAGAGGGCAACGCGCAGCTAAAGCAGCAGGTGATCCAACAGCGGCCTCGGGTTTCCGTTCGCCGTGTTGCAGCTGCGGTCCAAATGACGCCAACGTCCATGTATCGTCTCATCCGCCAGAGTTTACACCTCTATCCATACAAAATTCAAACGCGGCAACCCCTCAGCGCCGCTACCATTGCTGCTCGAGAGACATTCGCTAACGATATAGTGCACAGGATTGATGACGGCGATATGCATGTGGGCAGTATTTGGTTTACTGACGAAGCTTATTTTTACCTGGACGGCTTCGTCAATAAACAGAACTGGCGCATATGGGGAACCGAAAAGCCCCATGTTGCAGTCCCATCGTCCCTGCATCCTCAAAAAGTACTGGTCTGGGCCGCCATTTCTTCCAAAGGAATCATTGGCCCATTTTTCAGATCCGAAACGATTACTGCATCACGCTATCTGGACATTCTTCGTGAATTTGTGGCGGTACAAACTGCCTTTGACGACACTGCGAACACCTCGTGGTTTATGCAAGATGGTGCCCGGCCACATCGCACGGCCGACGTCTTTAATTTCCTGATTTCGATGATCGTGTGATTGCTTTGGGCTATCCGAAACATACAGGAGGCGGCGTGGATTGGCCTCCCTATTCGCCAGACATGAACCCCTGTGACTTCTTTCTGTGGGGACACTTGAAAGACCAGGTGTACCGCCAGAATCCAGAAACAATTGAACAGCTGAAGCAGTACATCTCATCTGCATGTGAAGCCATTCCGCCAGACACGTTGTCAAAGGTTTCGGGTAATTTCATTCAGAGACTACGCCATATTATTGCTACGCATGGTGGATATGTGGAAAATATCATACTATAGAGTTTCCCAGACCGCAGCGCCATCTGTTGTTGAAAATTGTAACTACTGTAATTTCGAAAGTTTGTCTGCCTGAAAATGTACTGTTGTCCCAAGCATATTGCAACAAACGGTGTATTTCTATCGCTGCTCGTTTAGTTTTTATTGCCGTTTCAAATATACCGGTCATTTTTGAAACACCCTGTATCTTACCCCTAGTGAGGTAAGCCTCTACATCCTTACATTTGTCCTCTAGCCATCCCTGCTTAGCCATTTTGCACTTCCTGTCGATCTCATTTTTGAGACGTTTGTATTCCTTTTTGCCTGCTTAATTTACTGCATTTTTATATTTTCTCCTTTCATCAATTAAATTCAATATATCTTCTGTTACCCAAGGGTTTCTACTAGCCCTCGTCTTTTTACCTATTTGATCCTCTGCTGCCTTCACTATTTCATCCCTCAAAGCTACCCATTCTTCTTCTACTGTATTTCTTTCCCCCATTCCTGTCAATTGTTCCCTTATGCTCTCCCTGAAACTCTGTACAATCTCTGGTTCTTTCAGTTTGTCCAGGTCCCATCTTAAATTCCCACCTTTTTGCAGTTTCATCAGTTTTAATCTACAGTTTATAACCAATAGATTGTGGTCAGAGTCCACATCTGCCCCTGGAAATGTCTTACAATTTAAAACCTGGTTCCTAAATCTCTGTCTTACCATTATATAATCTGTCTGATACCTTTTAGTATTTCCAGGGTTCTTCCATGTATACAGCCTTCTTTTATGATTCTTAAACCAAGTATTAGATATGATTAAGTTATGCTCTGCACAAAATTCTACCAGGCGGCTTCCTCTTTCATTTCTTAGCCCCAATCCATATTCACGTACTATGTTTCCTTCTCTCCCTTTCCCTACTCTCGAATTCCAGTCACCCATGACTATTAAATTTTCGTCTCCCTTCACTACCTGAATAATTTCTTTTATCTCATAATACATTTCATCAATTTCTTCGTCATCTGCAGAGCTAGTTGGCATATAAACTTGTACTACTGTAGTAGGTGTGGGCTTCGTACCTATCTTGGCCACAATAATGTGTTCACTATGCTGTTTGTAGTAGCTTACCCATACACCTAATTTTTTTATTCATTATTAAACCTACTCCTGCATTACCCCTATTTGATTTTGTATTTATAACCCTGTACTCACCTGACCAGAAGTCTTGTTCCTCCTGCCACCGAACTTCACTAATTCCCACTATATCTAACTTTAACGTATCCATTTCCCTTTTTAAATTTTCTAACCTACCTGGCCGATTAAGGGATCTGACATTCCAGGCTCCGATCCGTAGAATGCCAGTTTTCTTTCTCCTGATAACGACGTCCTCTTGAGTAGTCCCCACCCGGAGATCCGAATGGGGGACTATTTTACCTCCGGAATATTTTATCCAAGAGGACGCCATCATCATTTAATCATACAGTAAAGCTGCATGCCTTCGGGAAAAATTACGGCTGTAGTTTCCCCTTGCTTTCAGCCGTTCACAGTACCAGAACAGCAAGGCCATTCTGGTTAATGTTACAAGGCCAGATCAGTCAATCATCCAGACTGTTGTCCCTGCAACTACTGAAAAGGGTGCTGCCCCTCTTCAGGAACCACACGTTTGTCTGGCCTCTCAACAGATACCCCTCCATTGTGGTTGCACCTATGGTACTGCTATCTGTATTGTTGAGGCATGCAAGCCTCCCCACGAACGGCAAGGTCCATGGTTCATGGGGGATAACTTTTCGTTATCCTACATGAATCAGCCATCGTGTGGCAGCGTTCCTTACCAACAGAACGTTTTCCACACACAAAACGTATACCGAGTGCTCAACAATGGCTGACACTATGTTCTCAAACGCCAGTGACAATATTTACAATTTTCCTGTGTGCCAGTGTCAACTTTCCACCTGAGTGAGTGGTGTTACAAATTGAGATAGGAACTGTGCACAACCATGCAGTTACCCAAACACCAAAAGTGACTGGCAAGGGGTGCTATCAATCGAAAGTGACGTTATAATCACCTCACAAACACTAAGTTGAGGCAAGTGTATCACAAAAACTCTTCTTCATGGGTTATGTCTCCACCAGTGTCACACATAACAGTGAAGCCTATTTTTGTTTAGGACATAGTGAATGGAATTGAATACCTAATAGGCAATGATTTAGACATTAGAATTTTGCCTCCATGTTGCACAGAGCCAAGATCCCTTCAGCAAAGTTGCACACTGAAAGCAGGCAACAATATGGTCATTCAAGCTTTTGCTACAATGCATCTGGCAGTGTACCTCACTCCACAAGTACACTGTGAATTGACATTCGTAGTAGCAGCAGTTTTTCACCCAGTCTTGGGAGTGGATTTTGTAAATCATTTCAAATTTCTAGTGGATGTACACAATTGGCAGCTACTTACAAATCCACAAAACAAGATTCAGTTAATGAGGTTCATAGTTCCAATACAACTGCTGCCACCAGCAAATACGATGGCACATTTCATCAGCTTCTGTTGAATTTCCCAGGCTTGATAACCCCAAGCACACCCTGGGACAAAGCACAACATTAGTAGCTGGGCTAGGACAGTGCCGCCCCAAAATACCGTTATCCAAGATGGCGGCCGTGACGTCAGCTGATGATGCGATTACCATTATCTGAGGTGGCGGGCAAGTGCCATGCCCCAATGGTTGGAAATTTAAATTTTGGAGGGAAGATAGGTCAACTAGGCTATCTCTACTAACCTAAGAAAATGGCTGGAAAGAAAGGCCACTTGGGCTACCTCCACTAACCTAAGAAAATGTTGGGGAAGAATGGATAGTTGGGCTACCTCCACCAACTAAGTCACCTGACCGCCACCTCATCCTAGGAACTGGTGGGAAAAGGACTCAGCCTGTGCTGGACATAACTCTTTATTTAAACAATTAGAGGCAGTACCGCCATCAAGTGTGTTCGCCATGGGCTCCTGGCGCATCATCCTCTTGGAAAATGGGCGGGAATTTTGAATTTTACTCTAAGGGCTTACTCCTGCAGTTGAGGGGAGTTGGTGTGGTGCTGCCCCCACTAGAGGCTGCTCATTCAATTCGAATATAAGTTGTTTAAATTTGTGTAAATTTGTTTGAATTTGTATAAATTTGTTTAAATTTATTATCTACCTACAGCATTAGTTCGGTGTTACCACCACAAGAGGCTGAGATACCAGTGCTTGATGAGCTGTTGGTGCCAGACGAGGGTGGAGGGTTTAATAGCTCTATTACAAGCACTCATTCAGCCGAAGCGTGCATCCACAGCTCACTGCATGAAGAACTGAAGCAAGAAGAAGAAGAATACGGTCCTGCAAATAAATGCTTTGCATTAAAGATGCATTACACAATGCATGGAAACATCTGTCTCTGCTGGAATTGTCTGTCATTTCTAAAACCTACGTATAATCTCCCACCACACAAGAGACAATTACCTGTGATCTACCAAACCAAAGAACTTACCCAGTTCACGAGTTCACCGCTACTGGGTGCCTCGATAGGTCACGTGATCATGCAGTTCAGTCCATAGGAGCATGATGACGTCACGTGTTTTTCTCAGCTGCAAGTCTCCCTCAGCCTCCTCATTCCCGTGGCAGTCTGGAGGTGGTGAGGGGGGCGAAAACTGCCAGAAATCGAATCAACCTCTCCTGGGCTGCTGAAGAGAGGAATGAATATACTTTATTTATATCTTTAACAATTTATTTGGGGACAGATGTCACATAGTTTATTTATTACGCCAATAAAAAACAGTCCCCCTGCCTGTGTTCTGGAGGGGGGAAAATTGTCTGTTCTGGGCTGCTGGAGAGAAGAAGGAGTGTACTTTATTTATTTTTTTAACTATTTATTTAGCCACGGATTTCACCTAATTTATTTATTAGCTGATGCAAAACACTCTCCCTGATGTGCTTGGAGTCACAATATACAGTTTAGAGACCTGGAAACTACTCATAAATAATGCAATATGCTGATGTGCAGAGACGCAAACAACTCGTAAATTAACGAAATAATCCAGTATACAGCATACAGACGTGCAAACTACTCGCATATCACCAAAATAATGCATGCAAACACGCTCACCATGCTCAAACACCCGAAAATAATTCACTGCACAAACACTCAGTGCACATAAAAAACGCAACTTATCAGCACCTCGAACCCTGATTCTACTGGATGGAAAGCCTAAGTGCACCCCGTAACACACGGAAACTGTCCAGATGCGGGAAAGGAAGGTTAGGTTAGTGTACTTTATTTATTTTGTTCGGCAAACTGACGCAATTATCCATCCTAATTACATAATTAAACACGAAGATCTGCCCTAATTACACAACTATATGCATAGCAGTGCACAAGAATGGCAGTACTCCACAAAAACTGACAACCACTCTTATCCTGGTGGGAAAAAATTTATACCACTCGCAACCAGCGACAGAAACACTCAAACTCTAACCTACACCTACAAACTAGGGGCAAAAACGTTTAACTGTATAGATCCTGGTGTTGGACAAAGATGAGTTTAAAAAAAAAGTGTACGAGGTGTGGCTAGAAAAAATCCGGACTAGTACTGGTGAAACAATAAAACGAATGCAATAAGGCTGAAAGTCGCGTGGCCTGCCACGTGACTCTCGCTCCGCCTACTGCTCGAGTTTCATCTGCCTCCTGCACTCAGTCTGCCCGTGGCGTCTGTTTTAAGTAGTTGACGTTTTGTCTGTGCGTCGGAAAATGTTGAGTGTACAGAAAGAACAGCGTGTTAACATCAATTTTTGTTTCAAACTAGGAAAATCTGCAAGTGAAACGTTCGTAATGATACAACAAGTGTACGGCGATGATTGTTTATCACGAACACAAGTGTTTGAGTGGTTTAAACGATTTAAAGATGGCCGCGAAGACACCAGTGATGACACTCGCACTGGCAGACCATTGTCAGCAAAAACTGATGCAAATATTGAAAAAATCGGTAAACTTGTTCGACAAGATCGCCGTTTAACAATCAGAGCAGTGTCTGAGTTAACAGGAGTTGACAAGGAAAGTGTTAGGCAGATTCTTCATGAAAGTTTCAACATGAACAAAGTGTGTTCAAAAATGGTTCCAAAGTGTCTCACAATTGTACAGAAGGAACGCCGAAGAATGATTTGTTCTGACATCCTGGAAAACATTGAAAGTGATCCCACCTTCTTACAAAATGTTATTACTTGCGATGAATCGTGGGTTTTTACTTACGATCCCGAAACTAAACGCCAATCGATGCATTGGAAAACTCCTGGTTCTCCACGACAAAAAAAAGCATGAATGTCAAAATCGAAATTCAAGGCAATGATGATTGTTTTTTTTGACATCAAAGGGATTGTGCACATTGATTGGGTACCAGAGGGAAAAACAGTGAATCAGCATTACTACATTAGCGTCCTGGCTACCCTACGTGAGCGAGTATGGAGAAAACGGAACGATTTGTGGAGAAAAAAGTCATGGATCCTTCACCAAGACAATGCCCCAGCTCACAGTGCGTTGTCAGTGAAGACGTTTTTGGCAAAACACAACATTCCCATCTTAGATCATCCACCCTACTCACCTGATTTGGCCCCCTGTGACTTTTTTCTTTTCCCTAAAGTCAAGTCAGCTTTGAAAGGAACTAGATTTGAGACTGTTGAAGCAGTAAAAGAAAAAGCGACGGAAGTAATGTATGGACTTACCGAAAATGATCTGCAGCATTGCTATGAACAGTGGAAAATTCGTATGGAGCAATGTAGAGACCGAGGAGGAGAGTACATTGAAGGAGATAACATGAAATTGTAAATAATTGTAAATAAATGTTTTTTCCAGCATCAGTCCGGTTTTTTTCTAGCCGCACCTCGTATTACCTGCCAGCATATAGCATTGATCCCTGTTTTACTTCAGAGTTCACTACACATGCCTACTAAAAATCACCCTAACCGAAGCCAATACACGTGATCACAGCTGATGGAAAAAAAAATCATCACAGTACTGTGGGAAATCGTCGCCCTAAAAGAGTGCATTCTCATCCATATACAAAGTATGGGATGGAGCTACTACGCTGACAGTCTTGTGGCCTGTGCGGCTCCATGATGAGTGGCGCCCCAGCCGAAAGCCTTGCCTAAATGCCTCGCAGCCGTGCTGGCCGGAGCCAAGGTGAAAGTCCCAGCTAGTCGCCGTCTGCATAGATATGATCACACGCTTTGCCAATACGATAGCAAGTATAGAGATAACAGGACGGCTTTCCCCCAAATGCATCGTGTTCATCTAAAAGTATAGTGACGCAGCCGTCCCTAATGGCTACAAGGCGCCACTGTCACGGGCCCTAACGACTCTCATTCTGAGATGGGAAACACTTTGTTTGACGTTGCGTAGTATGCTCGAGCAGGGGCTGGATGAGAGCCACAGTATCGTAGACAACTCACTCGCCACTCTGCACTTGGTTATTTATTTAACATCAACTTGACTCCTATAATAAAGCAACTATTATAAAAAACATTCCACTAAAATAGAGAAATTCCAGTTTGATTTAGTTTTATCAGTAAAATCGGTACAATTTTTTCACGTTCAGTTGAGAAATGTGTGACGAATGCGAAGGCATTTATGTGGAAATTCGAAAAAGAAAATAGAGCAAACCAATATTTCCACTCACGTCACGGCAGCCATCTTGAATGACATCAATCGCGTCATCAGCTGATGTCATGTGATGTCACGTACTTGCATCAACAGCTGACGTCACGGCCGCCATCTTGGATAACGGTACTTTGGGGCCAAACTGGCCTAGCCCACCTACTAACATTCAGCAGTACATCTGAACAATATCTGGACCGCTGGTCTCCACTTGCGCTCACCAGTTAGCTCTGGAGCATTGTGCAGCAGCCAAGCAGCATTTCCACAAATGATTGGCATAACCTGTTGTGTGCAGATTGGACAGACCCTGGGCATCATCACTCTACCTGTCAATTAAGAAAGCTGGCACTTATCGACGCTGTGGTGATTTTCGAGCTTTGAATTCAAGGACAGTTCTGGATCATTACGCCTTTCCAAATATCTGAGACTTTGCAAGTGCATTACAACTGCATAATTTTCAGCACCATTGATTATGACAAGGCTTATATCCAGATTCTGATAGCACCCAGTGATGTTCCTAAAACGGCTGTTATCACCCCATCTGGGGTATTCGAATTCCAATTTATGCCTTTCGGTTTGTGCAATGTGGCCCAGATGTGGCAGCATTTTATAGATGAAGGTTTGAGAGCTATGGGGTTTTATTTTGCTTATATAGGTGATATTTTGTTTTTTTCTTCATGGAATGAGCAAGAGCACAAAGAACTCTACAGCTGCTATTTCAATGCCTCCACAAGTATGGTGTTCTCTTAAATGGAAATAAATGGGTATTAGGGAACCCATCGATAAAGATTTTAGGGTAAGAGGTTTCAGTCAAGAGTATCAAACCCTTCCCAGATTGAGTTTAGAATTAAGATATTTTCTGGGTAGCTTTATAGACTTCATCTGCCAAACGTTGTGGAGATCTAGGCCCCCTTAAATAATGTTCTTATGGGAAAACATACCACTGGCATGTTCAGTGCCTTGGACACAGGAGGATGCCTTGGCAATGGCTAACTTACTGTTAATTCACAACACACCATGCAATAAGCTTTAACAGTAGATGCTTGTCAAACAGCCATACATGCAGCATTGAACTGTTGAGTATCTGGAATTTGGCAACCATTGACACTCTTTGCCCGCAAACCCACTCAGGTTCACACCCTGTGCTCAACAATAGACTGTGAAATACTTACAATATGCAAATCAGTGAAGTGATTCCACAATGAGCTTGAAGCAAGGACTTTCATGATTGACACCGATCACTGCCCTCTTGACATTATTTTTCAAAAGATCAATCAGAAAAGTGCACCTAGACTCCTCAGACACTTGGAGTATAAAGGGAAATGTAGCATGAATGTACGACATATAAGCGGCTTCAATAACATTGTTGCAGATTGTCTTTCACAGTCATGCAGTGCAATTAGTGGAGTATCATTGTCAGACATCATTGTCGCGCGGAGCAGCAATCCTGAACTACAAAGCTTAGTGTACGACAAGAGCTCCACTTATAAGTTAAAGGAAATCTTGGTCCTGGCTTTACAGGCCATTTTATGGTGTGACATAGCCCGAGGCCAACCATGCTCATACATTCCATTGTCGTATCATGAAGCCATATTCAATGTTGTTTATGGTCTTTCCCACCCTAGCGTTCGTGCTTCCACATGTGCAGTGACTCAGCACTATACATGGCCAGAAATACATGGCCAGAAGCTGACAAGCAGTGCCACTAGCAAGCAAGAGCTTTTTTTTTTTTTTTTTTTTTTTTCCAACAAAGCGATATAGTCACCTCATCACAAGATTTACACATGTGCACTTGCACATTGTTGGACCACTACCATTTTCAAAAAAATGTTCAAATGTGTGCGAAATCTTATGGGACTTAACTGCTAAGGTCATCAGTCCCAAAGCTTACACACTACTTAACCTAAATTATCCTAAGGACAAACACACACACACCCATACCCAAGGGAGGACTCGAACCTCCGCCGGGACCAGCAGCACAGTCCATGACTGCAGCGTCTTAGACCTTATCATTTTCAAACGGATACAGATAGTAACAGAGATAGAGAACCTACCAATTACCCGGAAGATACACCAATTACTGAAATTTCAGCAGAAAGTGTGGCAAAGAAGTTTGTTCGCACATAGATCGTTAGTTTCTGAGCCCTGGCCACAGTGACCGTCCATCGCAGTCGACAATTTGATTGCTCATTGTTTGCAGAACTCACGAACGTATGTGGAACCTCCCACCTAAAAACTACAAGCTACCACCCTGGGAGCAATGGGATGGAGGAGTGTCTACACAGAGCCCTGAGAGCAGCGCTTGTGCGCCATGAAAGTACGTGGAACGACACATTACCTGTGATCTTACTTGGATTCATGGCTACAAAAACAGACACAGACCAGGCTCTGAGTCCTCTAATCTGTGGTCAGTGAATATGTCTGCTAGCAGATCTCATAGAGAGCCAGGAGATTACAACATCTCCAGCACAAGTAATACAAGAGTTTGCACAAACGTTGCAGCAGACAACGCAAAAACTTGTCCCAGAAATACCAGCTCGCCATGGTATCAAGCGAACATTTTGACACAAGGATCTTCGAAGTTGTTTGCACGTTTAATTACAGGCAGACGCGGTCAAATTGCCACTGTCTACTCCATACGCTGGTGCATATCAGGTACTGCAACGAGGCCTACACACTTTTATTTTTCAAGATGGTAAAGCCACGACAGTTTCAGTTGAGAGGATGAGGCAATATGTGTGTCGCACGTGGGGAGCCTCCAGATTCACCTCCAGCAACTTATTCATGACAAATCCCTTCAAAGGAGTATGCAGCTTTGCCGCATCATGACACTGATGATCCCTTCACAGCAGTAACTCCTGCGGGATGCAGTCCACCGACGTTCAAAGACACAGCTCCATCAGGCTTTATCATTTGGGCAGATCAGAGAGTCAAACATACCAATCAGTACACACTGCGCGCGCCACTCTTCCGACTAGAATGGACACATGTCCAAAGAGTACAACGGGAGGACCCTCCGCAAATGCAACTTTCCTCAAGCTACAGCTCCATATCGTTTTACAATCGACTTCCAAGACTGTCTATCATCAAAAACGTCTGAACTTGCAAGATGTGTTTTCTCGAGCAGCACGAAACATACGCGCGAAATTCCCCTCAATTCCCGACGCTCCCAACTTTCGCCAACAGACGAGGTCGGAGGGCACCAGCTGTTGTTCGTCACTTGCAGAGGGCCGTGCTGTAGCTGTCAACCACACTCCAACAAAGGAACGGTTCAGCTGCACTCTGCCCCTAGAAGCGCTGCACAGCTGGTCGCCTGCCATTCCACTCCAAAAAGGGGGATGGCTACTGTGGCGACAGATCGTTGACATAAGGCGATATATCGAGAAGTCGACTCACGAGCTAAAAGAACCTTAAGAATGTTTTATTCTCAAACTTGCTTTCTCTATGATTGTTATCTATGGTAAATGAAATAATGAAAGTTTTCTAGGCAGTTACCGTTACCCATATCTTTCAATTTTGGATAAAGTTGAGTAACTACAAATGCATGCTGCCATGTTTATTCCATGCTAATGGGTAACATTCACAGGGAACAAAACTCGAAACTTTTTGCGACCAGGGGGCCAAACCTACCCGTAAAGGACCAAAGTAACCCAACTTACGGTATATTTTGGGTTCTACGCCTAAGTCTGTAAAACGGGGTCCTTGTAGGATCACTTTGTTGTCCATATATCTATCCATCTCTTAAGACCTCTTTTTCTCATGGGGGGAGGTATAAGGTTGAAATTTATTTCAAATACTAACAGGCCAAGAAAATTAGAATTGTACTTTCCAGAAATTGGCAACGGCCTTGCCGCAGTGGCTACACCGGTTCCCGTGAGATCACCGAAGTTAAGCGCTGTCGGGCGTGGTCGGCACTTGGATCGGCGACCATCCACGCCGCCATGCGCTGTTGCCATTTTTCGGGGTACACACAGCCTCGTGAAACCAATTGAGGAGCTACTCGACCGAATTGTGGCGGCTTTGCTCAAGAATATCATCATAACGACCGGGAGAGCGGTGTGCTGACCCCACGCCCCTCCTATCCGCATCCTCCACTGAGGATGATACGGCGGTCGGATGGTCCCGGTAGGCCACTCGTGGCCTGAAGATGGAGTGATTTTTTTTTTTTTTTTTTACTTTCCAGAAATTAATAGAACTCTGGAAACTTTTTTGGTCACTCAAGAACCCGTATGCCTCTGACACGTATAATCTGAGTTTGCCCTGATTTCTAAGTAGAGCTTAGAAAACCACCGTAATTCCGGACTTTTTCTAGTTGTTTTCAAATTCCTCCGAAACTAACCGTTAAATAGAAAAGCATAGGTTGCCAAAATGTAGAGGATTCATTTCTTTATCATGTTGTGCATGTTGAGATTTAATGGATATATTTTGTGTGCATCTGGCACAAGATGTTCATAATAACCTGTACGGAGATCTGATGACGGTACCGTAGTTTTACCGAAAATGGCCATCCACAATACAGTGTTTTATTGCGATTTTGGATAAGAAGTTTTTCTTCTCCTAAGATCGACTTTCTCCGATGATGTACCGAAAAGTAATGCCTCCGAATTTTTTACGTAAAAATTCTTAACGCTTTTTAAATAAAACAGACTTTATTAACATTCTTCATTTTTATTCTTCGTGTCTAAATATTTATTTCTAAACATAGTCACCCTAGCAACAAACACATTTCTCCCAGCCGGCCGATGTGGCCGACCGGTTCTAGGCGCTTCAGTCTGGAACGGCGCTGCTGCTACGGTCGCAGGTTCGAATCCCGCCTCGGGCATGGATGAGTGTGATGTCCTTAGGTTAGTTAGTTTTAAGTACTTCTAAGTTTAGGGGACTGATGACCTCAGATGTTAAGTCCCATAGTGCTTAGAGTCATTTGAACATTTCTCTCAAGGAGAGACCAGTTTGTTGATAACGTCACTGTAGAATGTTTGACTTCGTTGACGGAGCCGCAACCTTACCTCTGATTGCGCTGTTGTATCAATATCAAAGCGAAGTACTCAAAGGTGTTGGCTAAGTTTTGGAAACAGGTGAAAAACAGTTGGGATTATGTCGCGACAATATGGAGGATGATCGATGACAATGAACTCGAGGCGACGGACTGTTGCAGATGCCGCAACGCTCGTGTGTGGTGTGGCATTGTCATGCTGAAAAAGAGAGTGTTCCACGTAAGGACGAAGTTCTCTGCGGTTAGAAAGTCGACTACAGCATGCTGTTTCTTACGTATCAGCATAATTAAGTTACACACCGCCATGTACGATGGCTGTCCAGAAAGTAAGTTACGATCGGTTGCGAAATGGAAACGACTATGAAAATCCGATAAAGCTTTGCAAAGATGTGTTGGGCAGTGTCTCTAGTATGACTCTAGGTAGAATTATGTAGCTCTTTTCATTCCTGAGCTCTTAGTGAGCGCGTAAAGATGTTATAGAAAATAGTGTCTCCCGCCAAGTACGAGGGCCTGGTGAGAATTTTCCCCTGAAGCTATGCAACGAACATTACATAACTGTCGTGCGGTTTCTTCTTCAAGACAATTCTCAGCCTCATTCTGCAGGGGCAATGAAGATGTTCCTGCTTCGTTTCAATTGGAAATGTTTGGTTACACACAATACAGCCCGTAATTGTCTCCCACAGAGTTTCATCTCTGCTCAAACGAACCGCTGGCTATGAAGACAACATTTTGGCACAGACAACGAGCTTTAGTCCAGCGTAGGGAATTGGCGGAAAGCACTGGCGGCTGCCTTCTATGATGAGGGTATTGGAAAGTTGGTACAACGCTACGACGAATGTCTGAGTCAGAACGGCGACTACATAGAGAAGTAGCTGAAAGGTGTAGCTAACTGTTACAAATGAAACATTTCTGATTTTCACTGCGATTTTCATTTCGCGATCAATCGTAACTTACTTTCTGGACAGCCCTCGTAACACACTACAATTCGGAGCCGTTTACTGGAAGAGCGTTGCAACTTACGTCATTGAAATGGATAAGTCGTTGGAGTAATATGCATGACACGTAATGCTTCAACCGATATCAGAACGCAATACAAAATTCTGAGGCATTACTTTTCAGCACGCCCTCGTACTTTCCATTTTAATGAGTTTTTCGATATTCACTTTTTTACTTTCGGTACTGGAACATAACCACTAATCTACACGTTATCAAGATAACTAGTTTCAAAACTAAGAAATTAACAGAATAATATTAATATTTACATACAGGGTAAAAACTTTGTTTACAAGGGTATTAGTGAACTGAAACACTTTAGGTTTATTACTGTTTTATTACAATACTAGCCACGAAGATGACGTGCTACAGACGCGAAATTTAATCAGCAGGAAGAAGATGCTGTGATATGCAAATGATTAGCTTTTCTGAGCATTCACACAAGGTTGGCGCCGGTGGTGACAACTACAACGTGCTGACACGAGGAAAGTTTCCAACCGATTTCTCATACACAAACAGCAGTTGACCGACGTTGCCTGGTGAAACGTTGTTGTGATGCCTCGCGTTGGTCGAGATCCAATGACTGTTAGCAGAATGTGGAATCGGTGAGTTCAGGAGGGTAATACGGAACGCCGTGCTGGATCCCAACGGCCTCGTATCACTAGCAGTCGAGATGACAGGCATCTTATCCGCATGGCTGTAACGGATCGTGCAGCCACGTCTCGATCCCTGAGTCAACAGATGGGGACGTTTACAAGACAAAAACCATCTGCACGAACAGTTCGACGACGTTTGCAGCAGCATGGACTATCAGCTCGGAGACCATGGCTGCGGTTATCCTAGACGCTGCATCACAGACAGGAGCGCCTGCGATGGTGTACTCATCGACGAACCTGGGTGCACGAATGGCAAAACGTCATTTTTTCGGGTGAATCCAGGTTCTGTTTACAGCATGATGATGGTCGCATGCGTATTTGGCGACATCGCAGTGAATGCACATTGGAAGCGTGTATTCGTCATCGCCATTCTGGCGTATCACCCGGCGTGATGGTATGGGGTGCCATTGGTTACACGTCTCGGTCACCTCTTGTTCGCATTGACGACACTTCGAACAGTGGACGTTACATTTCAGATGTGTTACGACCCGTGGCTCTACCCTTCGTTCAATCCCTGCGAAATCCTTGGTTTCAGCAGGATAAAGCACGACCGCATGTTGCAGGTCATGTACTGGCTTTTCTGGATACAGGAAACGTTCGACTGCTGCCCTGGCCAGCACATTCTCCAGATCTCTCACCAATTGAAAACGTCTGGTCAATGGTGGCCGAGCAACTGGCTCGTCACAATACGCCAGTCACTACTCTTGATGAACTGTGGTATCGTGTTGAAGCTGCATGGGCAGCTGTACCTGTACACGCCATCGAAGCTCTGTTTGACTCAATGCCCAGGCGTATCAAGGCCGTTATTACGGCCAGAGGTGGTTATTCTGGGTACTGATTTCTCAGGATATATGCACCCAAATTGCGTGAAAATGTAATCACGTGTCAGTTCTATAATATATTTGTCCAATGAATACCCGTTTATCATCTGCATTTCTTCCTGGTGTAGCAATTTTAATGGCCAGTAGTGTAGGTATAAAGAAAATTAATTTATGTGTAAATTGAAGAGGATCACTGCTATCAGCTGCAGCGGGACATTACGCGGGATCAGCGGCAAAGAGCGAAAATGTGCGCTGGACCGGCATTCGAACCCAGGATCTCCTGCTTACTGGGCAGGTGCGTTAACCACTGCGCCATCCAGGACACAGCTTTTTGCAACTGCGCAGACTGTCTGGGTACGCCTCACGGCCGATCCACATTCCCACCGAGCGCCACTTACCCGCAGTCCCTGTCAATTATACTCCCGTTCGCTACATTGAGATTCCCACAGGAGGTCGGACGTATTTCTTGTGTATCCACAATGCAGAAGGTGGATTCATCGCCCGGTTAAGAGTATCAGTTACATGAATGTATGGTGTCTGTTCTTTCAGACATGTCCGAAAGGACAAACACCACGCAGTCATAAAATTAATTCAACTAACAATAAATTGAGTTACACGTGGTTGTTCGAAATTGCGTTAAAGTAATACAATAAAACGAAGTAACAAAAGATCAATGTTTAGCTATGGACAACCTGTTTCTCTTAATTTTACAGTATTGCATCTTTACACACTTGGAGAATAAAGGTCCAAATAACACTAACTCTAATTTTTCCAATTATTCCGTATACATATCCTCTTCTTCCTTCTTCCAAAATGTCATTGTTTATGCAACAGTCATCACTGTCAATAATGGGGATGTCAGCTGGAACGTTGGTGCAGGGTTGGCCTTTGCATAAGTTGCAAACGATGTTACAGTTATTGCTGTTGTTCCTGCAGAAACGAGTCCATGTCTCCTTGTGGCACATGTGCTGTAAATGATTTTCAACAGTTCGGCAGGTGCTACTTCTTTAGTAGTGTGGACTGGCAAGAGGCCGAATTATGAAACCTTCCATCCAAATTGCACGGGATCTAGTGTATTGTTTTTCCAGACTTACACCTGCAAATTCGTTCTCAGGGAATGCTGCTGAGCAGTTGCTTCTGTAGGTCACAAAGGGGCGACGTTTAATGTTGTCTTTGATGTACAGGGTGATTCAAAAAGAAAGAACAGATTCAGTTGTTTTGTTACGCCCCAGGATAGCATCCCTGCCAGACACTAGAAATTCGTCCAGGCTCTACCTTGGCAGCTCACGGAAGCCGCTGAATGATTAATGATCAGTAGACTGTCCCGTCACGAAACTTCTGTAATCCGATGCTTCGCTATACTGGCTGTACTGCGAGTCGATCGCACGGCGGCATTCCGCTGCTGACGAGACGCTCATCCGCGGCCCTTTGAGTGGCAATCCTGTATTACTGTCCAATAAACCTGCTATCGTCAGTGCTATTTTCATGGCACTCTCGAGCATAACAAGGACCTCACCACCGCAATCCACCTGGCTCTCTCCTGACGACTGTTGGAGTCCGGAACTGGACCCCAGTAGTTTATTTCAGGCAAACTATGAAATATACAAATACGTTGCGTATGTCACTGGAGAGAGGAAGGTTCAAATTTATATGTTCGCACAGACACTATACCATACACTCAGCATGAGCACCATAAAATGCTCGAGAAACATCTAAACGGTAATCCACTTCACTCCACACGCGAATCGACAGGTCACTGTTTATTGAATTGACAGCTTCAGGAATTCGATTTCTCAGCTCTAGAAGAGTCGTTGAAATAGATGGGACAGAGACTCTGTCCTTTAGGTACCCCTACAGGAGAAAATCATAAGTTGTGAGGTCTGGTGAGCTGGGAGAACAAAAGCAGTGAACAAGATCTTGTCATCATCTCTTCCAACCCAACGTCGTGGGCTGCTGTCGTTAATATAACGCCACACCTCAAAATGAAAGTGAGGCGTCATGCATAAAAATGAAATCATTGGAATCTTTGTGAAGTTAAGGTAACAACCAGTTTTGCAGCAGGTCCAGGTATGACATTCCTGTCGCAATTTCCTCTGCAAAAAAAGATCCATAAATTTTTTTGTGAACAGAAACGGCACAAAATACATTCGGTTTCGGTAAGTCTCTTTCACGTTCTTCGACGACGCCAGGATTTTGTGACCCCAAAATTCTTAAATTATGGAGGTTTACTTTACCCAATAGATGAAACGTCGATTCATGTCGATTCGTCCGAAAAGATGAGTCGTTCGGACAGTGTCCTCTGGCATATCATGGAGAACTGAAGTGCAAAATTCGTACCTTCTGTTATGGTCACCGGGATGTAATTTCTGCAGTAACTGCAGCTTGTAAGGCTTCATATGCAGGCGTCGTTTCTGAACATGCTGTACCGTTGTTTAAGGGACTTTATTATTTTATTTTATTTTATTTTATTTATTCTTCATAATTACAGCCTATTATCTAAAAAGCTAAAATTGGCCATTCAAATCACACTTACTTGGATAGTTGGAAGTTGTGTATTAAGTTTTTTTTTCTACCACATATTTTTTTTAAAAAATAAAAGAGAGATAAAGAAAAAAACAAACTACAAATACCTTTACCACTACAGAACTAGATTAAAACCCTTAACCAATTACCAACTGCTAATCTACTTCAAACACTACAGAATTTGTTCTCTGTTTGTTCATTTATTTTGGTGCATTTAACTTGTAAGATGGTTCTTTCCGCTACTGGATCCGCCCTGGATGTTTGAGGAACGTGAAGTTCCTGGCCTCTCCATCTTGTGGACTTCAGAGGGCTCCGTGTGAACGCTTAGGTTCGACATTTTTATCAGACGTGCTCTTCCCTTAGTAGTAGGGCAACCTTCGTGTCACCCCACTATCCATTGTTGCCAAATTTATTCAAGATGGCGGCGATGAAGTCATCCAAGATGGCGGCATATAGACTTGGCAACAGCGCATGACGTCATCCAAGATGGCTGATTTTGGCGGGAAAATAGGCCAATTGTGCTATGTCCACTAACCTACCCTCCAGAAAAAAATGGCGGGAATTTTGAATTTTGGCGGGAAAATAGACCAATTTGGCTGCGTCCACTAACCTAAGCCTCCAGAAAAAATAGGCGCGAAGTTCAAATTCCAACAGGATTATGCATGCAAAACTGTACTTATCTTTATTATTATTCATTATCATTTATTAACATTCATTATCATTTATTATCATTCATTATCGTATATTATAATTCATTATCATTTATTCTCATTTATTATCATTGGCCTACCTCCATGAGAAAATTCACCCCAAATTCACATTCCAAAACGATAATGGCTGTAAAACCATACATATCTGTATTATTATTCATTATCATTCATCATTTATTATTATCATTATTTATTATCGTTTGTTATTGTTTATTATTATTGGCCTACCTCCGCTAACACAGAAAATCGCGCCATGTTCAAATTCACACTCCACAATCTCTGGAAAAACGTACTTCTATTTATTATTACTATCATTTACTATTATTTATTAGCATTTATTATTATTTATTCAAGATGGTCGATTTTTGCGGCAAGAAAGCCAATTCCCTTACTTCCATAACAAAAAATCTCTCACAAATTCAAATTCAAACACGATAATCTGTCACAGCTACGAAAAAAAAAGACCAATTGGGCCATGTGCACTAACCTAAGTCCACATCATCCTACGAAGTCTCAATTTTTCGCCCTCACTTATTGTTTCGCTCATAAGCTATGAAAATCGCGTCAAATAGTAATAAAGTGCACTTTTACTAACGTAAGTCATCTCTTGTGAATTTGTGGGAAAAGGACTGAAGTCTTTATTTCAAACAGTAGCGTCATCACTTGTTCTCCAACAGGGTTAGTACAAATCCTCGAGATCGCGGCAACAGCCTGTGCACTCGGCACGAGGTCCACGAACCGACTGACTTATTTCATATCATCACCTGTAGAGGAGGCTTCCCCGATCACCGTTAGCCCGCGGCTGCTCCCGGGCGGCTGGGGGGGTCCGGTCGCCGGGCCGGCGTGCGCTCCCCCGTCGGTGCTGCAGAGTCCACCTACGTAAACATGTTTTCGCGGAGCGTGGCCGCGAGCACTTAACCCTGGACAGGATGGAACCTGTCGACCACGTGCTGGACAAAAGACACGTTCCACCCCAAATTTATTTTTCTGAACAGGTTCGAATCTGCCGATACCTACCTCACACAACCGCCCGAGATATTTGGAATGTTCTATCACGTGACACGCTAAAAGGTTAGTACCTCTGCAAGTGAATGTAACAAAGTTCGCATGACTACTTAATTACATTGATCAATTAATTAACGTCTCTGGTGCGGAAAAGTGCCACGTCCACCTAGACTTGGAATCAATTTTCGCCAGTGCCACGCCCACCTGGACTTGGAATTAAATAGTTTAAGTCACTACCGACCACCACGTCCCCTTACCAACCCATGTTCGTTAGCTAATATGTACTAATGTGTACTGCCATTTACTAATGTGCACTAACGTGTACTAACCTACTTTAACCTATATCACATTTTGTCTATACAAATAAGCCAAGTTTGAATTATGATGGTCAGCTCGTGTTTCGCTACCAACACAAGAAAATTGTGGCAAACCAAGCCACTAACCTAAGTCATCTGTGATGATTCAAAATCGTCGGCTTTCCCTCTCTCACATACCATGAGCGTCGGACATACTCCTCTCTAAATATTCTAGCTAAACTATGACCCGAATACTGTTATTCAATCCACACGGTCTAGGACATGGCCAGAGCACACCCCAAGTACCTAAGCCGAGAACATCGCTCGCCCCACCTGTAGTTAACCGCTGAGAGACGGAGATATGCTTCAATAACATCCCTCGCGCTCTCGTAGCTACTTGCCTCAGCAATTCGATCTAACAAAACCTCCAAGTAGGAAAAATAATAACCAACTCGAACTCTCTCATATTCTATATCGCCCCACAAATACTTAACGTACATTTTAAACAGGCATCGACTATATCTATCACTCTCGTACAAAAAACACTCGCCCTTATGTACCTGGTGTCATGCTGCACAGTCGGCAGACACGCAAACAGCTCCTAATTTCAGTACACAATATCAAACTGCTCCTAAATAATACCGTGCACATAACTGTAAACACTATCACTAGTTGTAATCTGTCCAAATAACGCATAGCAAATAACTCAACAGATGCGAGCAATGAAACTGTCCCACACTTACTCACACGTCCGACAGCTCTCAATTCACTCAAAGGTCTCTGTTCGACCCCTCAAACATGACTTGATGACAGCCGCATTCACACCTAACACCTGAGAAATTCATATCACCTAGACGACGAACATGACTATCCAAGCCAGGCCGCGCGCGTCGTCTGTCACCGTCCTAACTCAGTGAGGTCCAACACACATGTTAAGGCCGCATTCCATTGCTTGCCGGCTTATTTGGTACACATCTCCACCTTCACGTCTGTTTTCAGAATAGCCGAGAACGTCCGCACACATCCCAGTGCTGCTGTCCCCTCACAATCTAAAAAAAAAAAAAAAAAAACTGCTTATTTGTAAATTCAAATTCTTACCCTAACAGAACTTGTTCACGAAAATAATACTGAATGCGCACCTAGCCTCCTACCCTTCCACCTCTCAACACACGCAAATGTTCTCAACCCTCCTATACCCCAGAACAACCGCGTAATCATTCTTATTGAATTTACAGGCCTAATTCCTAAGGACCGGTTATCGAAGTACCATCCTGCTTATCTTTCTGAGACTTTCTGTGCTTACTTTTACAGAGATCGCTAAATTACCTCCACAGCCCACTCAGTTTATATATATGTATATATATATACACACACACACACACACACACACACACACACACACACACACACACACAGACCGAGCGGGGTGGCGCAGTGGTTAGACACTGGACTCGCATTCGGGAGGACGACGGTTCAATCCCGCGTCCGGCCATCCTGATTTAGGTTTTCCGTGATTTCCCTAAATCACTCCAGGCAAATGCCGGGATGGTTCCTCTCAAAGGGCACGGCCGACTTCCTTCCCCATCCTTCCCTAATCTGATGAGACCGATGACCACGCTGTCTGGTCTCCTTCCCCAAACCAACCAACCAACACACACACACACACACACACACACACACACACACACACACAGACACGGTCATCCTCTCTACTCATCCCATAACAGAAGCAATATTAACTTTACAATCTATTATATACAAACCCTACACAATGTAAGCCACAGAACTTTACAATACCGACTATATGCCCCCAATGCTATCCATTCCTGAGGAAGCGCTATGAACCTGCTCTTTCTTTCTACACACGTGACACTCAGCGATAGTCAGCCCTTCTACATCAACGGACAGAAGTCCCTCTCAGAATAGTTCCACAATTTCGGCGATCGCTTCCCCTCAACACAAATGCGTTACTTTCTCTTCTTCCTTGCCTTCGCGCTTTTTTTATACAAACATATCCAGTCTCATAGACTACAAGAACACACCAAAATTTTTCGAAGTACAGCATCCTGTAAACCAATGAGTAACTAGAAACAAACAGACCATTAAATGATATTCTCACTCGCGAATACCGAAGTCGTTGATGTCATTATACTTACAGTTAAATGTTACGATCTGCGTCTCAGTTGATTGGCATTCGACAATGAGCTCAGTATTGGAAATACACTCTTTTGATCCCTGTTACTCTGGAAATATCTCTAATGTCCTTACCACTTCCTCCCTACTCATCGCATAACATAAACAATATTAACTTTACAATGCAATATATACAAATGCTACACAATGTAAACCACATTAACTTTACAATATATTATATGCACATTTGACACAAAACGGTGCACTTATCCAGTATATCACTACAGCATGCGAAAAAAAAAATTAAATTCCTATTCCTACAGCGTCTATATACCCAAATGCTCTCCAATCCTAGGAAAGCACCGTCAACCTACTCTTTCTCTCTACAGAGGCGACACTCAGAGCTAATCTTCCCTCTTACATCAGCAGACCTAAGTCACCCTCAGACCTCTTTTTGCAAATTCATTATCGTCACCCCCTCAGCACAAACGCTTTACTGCCTCTCCTTCCTTGTCTGTTCGCTTTTCTACAAACAACCTCAGACTCATAGATTGCAAGAACACATGTACTTTCTCCGTAATATTACACGATTTTAGCTGAACTTCTCAATATCATGCACTAGGCTACACCCTACCGATCACTAGTTCATCATAATTTCCAAGATATAGACTTCAAATTAATTCTCTATAAACGCCGAACTTCATCTATGTGCAGCATGCTGTAAACCACTGACTAACTAGAAACAAACATACGCAAAATGATATTTCCACTCTCGAATACCGCTCTCAGTCATGTAACATATTCGAGACCTTGGCTATAATTTACACGTTAACTAAGGTCTGTCCAGGTCTAGAGAACAGACAAGCGTGTATCCAACACACCACAATCGATCTTTCCTCAACTAAATAAAGGAAGCAAATGTGCAGAAGTAGTCAACCGAACAATCTACATTCCATCGAACAACACTCCAACCCAAATCAATCATCATCTCAAATTCTGACTTGACTACCAAAGCCGACCAACACATACTACTACTTCGCTATTCGGTCGTCTAGAGGTCATCAAAGTCAACTCTTACAGATCGATACACTCCAACAGGTCTCTTCATTCGGACAGCTGCTCAAGTAATTTATTATTATTTATCATCATGTATGATTGTTTTATAATTTATTATTTATTATTATTTATGTCATGGGCGTGTGTTCGTCATAGCAGAGGGCCTCATTCAAGATGTCCGATTTTGGTAGGGATTTTGAATTTTGGCGGAAGATCATACAATTCGTTTACCTAACAAAAATGGCTCCAAGTTCAACTGTGTTTAGCTCCCATCACAACCACCAGAGCGCTCTGTCATGACGTCAGTTGATTACGCATTTACCATTATTCAAGATGGCTGCACCCAGTGCGAAACGTGTCAACTTTCTCGAACCTGCATGCTACAGTAAAATTCCACCTTCGCTTTAGTCACACCCTACACATCGTTCAGCTGATCTCATTTCCAGATCTTTGCGCATCTGATGTCTGCAATTTAAGTCCGAGAAATACATATCCATTACCTTCTGCAGCCTGTTTAGAAACAGGACGACCTCATTTACTGTAACAGGACCATTCGCCGGAAATGCGAGCGCCGTCGGCGGCATTTCAAAGCTACATATCCGTCCACCTAAACAGCCGTCCACTCAGCCCCAGGACTAGCATGCCGAAGTGGGCTCTCTCTATACGTGCTCTCCAGCTATTGTCTAACCACATAAACTGCACAAACGGATTCCTGAATATCGCAGATCTCTGTCCTCCCCTGCATCTCCAACTCGACATGTAAACACTGTCTCTCCCCCAGCCAGCGAACCCGATGTCATTCACGGCGCGCTGACAATTTCCACTCACAAATCTTAAACACCCTCATATATAAAAGCCTATTCACTCCTGCCAAAACTCACTTAATAAAAAAACATTCTCTCTTTCTAAGCATATATTAGTATGCATTTAGAACAAATAGACAAACATAATTCCAAGCAGAAATCATACATATGATTAAAAAGAAAAAAACCCTCTATTTAGGTTATCCGACATTTAATCCTAATGATACAGCCGTAGATGAGTCGCGTCATCCACTCGCTCAGTCCTTCAACACACACTTTCACAGAACTCGTTCTACTTTCACCTCGAAGGGAACGATCTGTTGATACGTAATCAGCATGGTTTCAGAAAATATCGTTCTTGTGCAACGCAGCTAGCTCTTTATTCGCACGAAGTAATGGCCGCTATCGACAGGGGATCTCAAGTTGATTCCGTATTTCTAGATTTCCGGAAAGCTTTTGACACCGTTCCTCACAAGCGACTTCTAATCAAGCTGCGGGCCTATGGGGTATCGTCTCAGTTGTGCGACTGGATTCGTGAATTCCTGTCAGGAAGGTCGCAGTTCGTAGTAATAGACGGCAAATCATCGAGTAAAACTGAAGTGATATCAGGTGTTTCCCAGGGAAGCGTCCTGGGACCTCTGCTGCTCCTGATCTATATAAATGACCTGGGTGACAATCTGAGCAGTTCTCTTAGGCTGTTCGCAGATGATGCTGTAATTTACCGTCTAGTAAGGTCATCCGAAGACCAGTACCAGTTGCAAAGCGATTTAGAAAAGATTGCTGTATGGTGTGGCAGGTGGCAGTTGACGCTAAATAACGAAAAGTGTGAGGTGATCCACATGAGTTCCAAAAGAAGTCCATTGGAATTCGATTACTCGATAAATAGTACAATTCTCAAGGCTGTCAATTCAACTAAGTACCTGGGTGTTAAAATTACGAACAACTTCAGTTTTAAGGACCACATAGATAATATTGTGGGGAAGGCGAGCCAAAGGTTGCGTTTCATTGGCAGAACACTTAGAAGATGCAAGTCCACTAAAGAGACAGCTTACACTACACTCGTACGTCCTCTGTTAGAATATTGCTGCGCGGTGTGGGATCCTTACCAGGTGGGATTGACGGAGGACATCGAAAGGGTGCAAAAAAGGGCAGCTCGTTTTGTATTATCACGTAATAGGGGAGAGAGTGTGGCAGATATGATACGCGAATTGGGATGGAAGTCATTAAAGCAAAGACGTTTTTCGTCGCGGCGAGATCTATTTACGAAATTTCAGTCACCAGCTTTCTCTTCCGAATGCGAAAATATTTTGTTGAGCCCAACCTACATAGGTAGGAATAATCATCAAAATAAAATAAGAGAAATCAGAGCTCGAACAGAGAGGTTTAGGTGTTCGTTTTTCCCGCGCGCTGTCCGGGAGTGGAATGATAGAGAGATAGTATGATTGTGGTTCGATGAACTCTCTGCCAAGCACTTAAATGTGAATTGCAGAGTAGTCATGTAGATGTAGAAGTAGATATGCCACCCACCCCGTTATAATAAATTCGTACAAAAATTTACGCCCCCCACATGCAACCCAGCTCAATAGAACATAATAATTCGTCTTTCCACAGATAGTCATAATCGGTGAACAATTAAACGTACTAAATTACGCATACATGTAGTTAAATAAGCAAATACTTTTACCTAAATACACACCCCTCTCACCGAGGATAGGGCATTTAATATTATACATTTAAACACAGACCAATGATAACAATATTTCGACTCGCACCTTGTCCTTGTAATAAAGATAAAATTCGTTTTTCTGTACGGTACAAAATAGCCATTTTACATCAATGCACCCTCAGTCGACCCAAGTCGCCCTCAGAACAGTTCAACTGTTTCTTGAGCCTTTTCCTGTTGGCATAAAAGCGCCAGTCTTTCTGATCAGAGCCTGCTCTCTTTTATACAGACTTCTCCAGACTCGCGTATTAGAAGACCAAATATATTTTTAATATAATAGTATAAAATTCACCTCGTACTCGTCGATATTAAACACAGTCCTAGTACTTTAGCGCGCGATAGACCTCTGACTAAATAGAATTCCTGCCCTGCACAGACAGTAACAAGGACTGATGCATGACCTCTCACAGGAAGCTACACCTTGCGCCTTGTAAATTATATTCTTACAGTCGATAGCATAACATTGAATGATTTTAAATAAAGGACAGTCACAACACAAGCAAACTGGAAGACCCTGGTGGCGTTGTGGCGACTTTCCAAACTACCCCCCGAAAGTGATTGACGGCCTCTACATTTAAACTCATAGTCGCAATGACCCAATAGTTGATAATTCTGCCTTTCATCCCTAATGATTGTTAATTTTGCGCACAAGTACGGGATCACCGTTTTCGGTGCTAGCAACCCCAGAAGTTGCGGTCCATCCTACTCATACAAGCATTGTAACTCAATCATTATGTGGTACCCAATGCACGGATGGTACGGATAAGACACCACGGATCTGCTGTAATATTATCCATCACAACTGATATCGCAAAAAAATTTTACAGCAAGTCCAACACTGGCCAATCATGTGACAGCATGTTTTTCCTAATTTCAGTATCATAGCTAAACCATCCCTCGTCTACTTTGCAGGTATCATTGCGATCATTGATAGATGACTGCTCAGTACGTCCATTCACACTTAATTCTCGAACACTTAAAAACGATCCAAGTATACCAGACAACGCTATACATATTTCTGAGACCTCACGCATAGTACTTGATCAACCTCTCTGCGTATGGCGGTCAAAGAGCAATCTCGCCCTCCTACGCTTAAAGACCACCCTCACCTCGGCATTGACCAGTCTACCCCGCAACATCGCTACCTAATTAATCCTCAACCGAGCAGACGAATATAGCTACGCTTCACCTCTCTTGACTGTATAGAGCTTTCCTAGTCCTAACCCCTCCAAGTGCACCACACTTCTCGAGATGTAACCAAGTCTTGGAGCTTAGCACACGATATCGATCTATAGTAACAGATCTCGAAGTGCCTTAATATAATAGTATACAGTTATCTGTTTGGCTTTGTTTCTTTCTTCAACATAACTTTCTCTGTCTACCTGAGTTCTAGTATGTAGCCATTTTTGATACGCCTTCTTTTTCCTTTTACAGGCTGCCTTGACTGTGTCATTCCAGCAAGCTGTTTGCTTCATCCTACCTTTACACACTACTGTTCCAAGACATTCTTTAGCCACTTCTAGTACTGTGTCCCTGTACCTTGTCCATTCCTTTTCCAATGACTGTAATTGACTACATTCAACTAACTGGTACCTTTCTGAGATCACTGTTATGTACTTGTGCCTGATTTCCTTATCCTGAAGTTTCTCCACTCTTATCCTCCTACATATGGACCTGACCTCCTGCACTTTCGGCCTCACAATACCAATTTCACTGCAGATTAAATAATGATCAGTGTCATCAAAGAATCCCCTGAATACACGTGTGTCCCTCACAGCCTTCCTGAATTCCTGATCTGTTATTATATAGTCAATGACAGATCTGGTTCCCCTGCCTTCCCAAGTATACCGGTGAATGTTCTTATGTTTAAAAAAGGAGTTTGTGATTACTAAGCCCATACTGGCACAGAAATCAAAGAGTTGTTTCCCGTTCCTGTTGGCCTCCATATCCTCTCCAAATTTACCCATAACCTTTTCATACTATTCTGTTCGATTTCCAATCCTGGCACTAAAATCACCCATGAGCAGAACACTGTCCTTGTCCTTTACTCTAACAACTACATCACTGAGTGCATCATAAAAACTATCCATCTTATCTTGATCTGTCCCTTCGCAATGCAAATATACTGACACAATCCTAATTTTCTTGCTAGACACTGTCAAATCTATCCACATCAGTCGTTCATTTACATACCTTATTCAACTACGCTGGGTTCCGTTTCTTTCCTGATGTAAAGCCCTACACCCCATTGTGCTATTCCTGCTTTGACTCCTAACAGGTAGACCTTGCATTCTCCCACTTCCTCTTCTTTCTCACCCCTTACCCGAATGTCACTAATAGCTAAAACGTCCAGCCCCATCTTACTTGCAGCCTCTGCCAGCTCTACCTTCTTCCCAGTGTAGCCCCCATTGATCTTAATAGCTCCCCATCTCATTATCACTTGTTTGTCAAGTCGTATCTTAGGAGTCCCTGGTTTGTCAGTTAGAGGTGGGACTCCGTCACCTCCAAAGGTCCGAGGCATTTTGCTCTGACTGTTGCCAGCATCATATTTAAAGTACCAGGGAAGCAGGTTGCTAGCCTTACTTGCCCCGAGTCCCTTGAGTTTTACCCCTAACGGTTGAGGGACTAATCAGTGGATTTGGTAGTCTTTGCCGTATGAGCACAAAGGTGACCACGACTCTGAATATGTCCAAGATGCCCAGCCTTATTCCAAAGTAACTGGTATCCCGACTGTCGGGACCACTTACTTGGCCACTCATACGTTGCCCGTGGTTCATGAACTAGGACATGACAACAGGAACCCACACCATGAACCACCATTTTTGTTAGGTAAACGAATTGTATGATCTTCCGCCAAAATTCAAAATCCCTACCAAAATCGGACATCTCGAATGAGGCACTCTGCTATGATGAACACACGCCCATGACATAATAATGATAAATAATAAATTATAAAACAATCATACATGATAATAAATAATAATAGATAACTTGAGCAGCTGTTCGAATGAAGAGACCCATTGGAGTGTATCGATCTGTAAGAGTTGACTTTGATGTTCTCTAGACGACCGAATAGCGAAGTAGTAGTGTGTGTTGGTCGGCTTTGGTGATCAAGTCAGAATTTGAGATGGTGATTGATTTGGGTTGGAGTGTTATTCGATGGAATGTAGATTGTTCGGTTGACTACTTCTGCACATTTTCTTCCTTTATTTAGTTGAGTAAAGATCGATTGTGGTGTGTTGGATACACGCTTGTCTGTTCTCTAGACCTGGACAGACCTTAGTTGACGTGTAAATTATAGCCAAGATCTCGAATATGTTACATGACTGAGAGCGGTATTCGAAAGTGGAAATATCATTTTGCGTTTGTTTGTTTCTAGTTAGTCAGTGGTTTACAGCATGCTGCACATAGATGAAGTTCGGCGTTTATAGAGAATTAATTTGAAGTCTATATCTTGGAAATTATGATGAACTAGTGATCGGTAGGGTGTAGCCTAGTGCATGATATTGAGAAGTTCAGCTAAAATCGTGTAATATTATGGAGAAAGTACATGTGTTCTTGCAATCTATGAGTCTGAGGTTGTTTGTAGAAAAGCGAACAGACAAGGAAGGAGAGGCAGTAAAGCGTTTGTGCTGAGGGGGTGACGATAATGAATTTGCAAAAAGAGTTCTGAGGGTGACTTAGGTCTGCTGATGTAAGAGGGAAGATTAGTTCTGAGTGTCAGGTCTGTAGAGAGAAAGAGTAGGTTGACGGTGCTTTCCTAGGATTGGAGAGCACTGGGGTATGTAGACGCTGTAGGAATAGGAATTTCTTTTTTCGCATGCTGTAGAGATATACTGGATAAGTGCACTGTTTTGTGTCTAATGTGTATATAATGTATTGTAAAGTTAATGTGGTTTACATTGTGTAGCATTTGTATATATTGCATTGTAAAGTTAATATTGTTTACGTTATGTGATGAGTAGGGAGGAAGTGGTAAGGACATTAGAGATATTTCCAGAGTAACAGGGATCAAAAGAGTGTATTTCCAATACTGAGCTCATTGTCGAATGTCAATCAACTGAGACGCAGATCGTAACATTTAACTGTAAGTATAATGACATCAACGACTTCGGTATTCGCGAGTGAGAATATCATTTTTTGGTCTGTTTGTTTCTAGTTACTCAGTGGTTTACAGGATGCTGCACTTCGAAAAATTTTGGTGTGTTGTTGTAGTCTATGAGACTGGAGATGTTTGTATAAAAAAAGCGCGAAGGCAAGGAAGAAGAGAAAGTAACGCATTTGTGTTGAGGGGAAGCGATCGCCGAAATTGTGGAACTATTCTGAGAGGGACTTCTGTCCGTTGATGTAGAAGGGCTGATTACCGCTGAGTGTCACGTGTGTAGAAAGAAAGAGCAGGTTCATAGCGCTTCCTTAGGAATGGATAGCATTGGGGGCATATAGTCGGTATTGTAAAGTTACTGTGGCTTACATTGTGTAGGGTTTGTATATAATGGATTGTTGGGTTGGGTTGTGTTGTTTGGGGAAGGAGACCAGACAGCGAGGTCATCGGTCTCATCAGATTAGGGAAGGACCGGGAAGGAAGTCGGCCGTGCCCTTTGAAAGGAACCATTCCGGCATTTGCCTGGACCGATTTAGGGAAATCACGGAAAACCTAAATCAGGATGGCCGGGCGCGGGATTGAACAGTCGTCCTCCCGAATGCGAGTCCAGTGTCTAACCACTGCGCCACCTCGCTCGGTAATGGATTGTAAAGTTAGTATTGCTTATGTTATGGGATGAGTAGAGAGGATGACCGTGTGTGTGTGTGTGTGTGTGTGTGTGTGTGTGTGTGTGTGTGTATGTGTGTGTGTGTGTATGTGTGTGTGTGTGTATATAAATTGAGGGAGCTGTGGAGGTAATTTAGCGATCTCTGTAAAAGTAAGCACAGAAAGCCTCAGAAAGGAAAGCAGGATGGTACTTCGATAACGGGTCCTTAGGAAATTAGGCCTGTAAATTCGATAAGAAGGAATAAGAATGATTACGCGGTTGTTCTGGGGTATAGGAGGGTTGAGAACATTTGCGTGTGTTGAGAGCTGGAAGGGTAGGAGGTTAGGTGCGCATTCAGTATTATTTTCGTGAACAAGTTCTGTTAGGGTAAGAATTTGAATTTACAAATAAGCTGAGAAAACACGAAAGCGAGCGTTAACTATTTCTGGTGGCACTATACAATTTCGGAGAGGTTGACTGGGTTCTTAGTTTTTTTTTTTTACATTGTATGATGATCGTTCTAGATTGTGAGGGGACGGCCGCACTGGGATGTGTGCGGACGGTGTGTTTGTGAACTCGCTCTCGACTATTTGAAAACAGACGTGAAGGTGGAGATGTGTACCAAATAAGCCGGCAAGCAATGGAATGCGGTCTTAACATGTGTGTTGGACGTCACTGAGCTAGGACGGTGACAGACGACGCGCGCGGCCTGGCTTGGATAGTCATGTTCGTCGTCTAGGTGATATGAATTTCTCAGGTGTTAGGTGTGAATGCGGCTGTCATCAAGTCATGTTTGAGGGGTCGAACACAGACCTTTGAGCGAATTGAGAGCTGTCGGACGTGTAAGTAAGTGTGGGACAGGTTCATTGTGCGAGTCTGTTGAGTTATATTGCTATGCGCTATTTGGACAGATTACATGTAGTGATAGTGTTTACAGTTATGTGTACTGCATTATTTAGGAGCAGTCTGATATTGTGCACTGAGATTAGGAGTTGTTTGCGTGTCTGCCGACTGCGCAGCATGACACCAGGTACATCAGGGCGAGTGTTTTTTGTACGAGAGTGATAGATATAGTCGATGCCTATTTAAAATGTACGTTAAGTATTTGTGGGGCGATATAGAATATGAGAGAGTTCGAGTTGGTTATTATTTTTTCTACTTGGAGGTTTTGTTAGATCGAATTGCTGAGGCAAGTAGCTACGAGAGCACGAGGGATGTTATTGCAGCATATCTCCGTCTCTCAGCGGTTAACTACAGGTGGGGCGAGCGATGTTCTCGGCTTAGGTACTTGGGGTGTGCTCTGGCCATGTCCTAGACCGTGTGGATTGAATAACAGTATTCGAGTCATAGTTTAGCTGGAATATTTAGAGAGGAGTATGTCCGACGCGAGTATAAAGGTCCTGGCTGTGACGTGGGCGGTCTCGCGCTCATGGTATGTGAGAGAGGGAAAGCCGACGATTTTGAATCATCACAGGTGACTTAGGTTAGTGGCTTGGTTTGCCACAATTTTCTTGTGTTGGTAGCGTAACACGAACTGACCATCAGAATTCAAACTTTGCTTATTTGTATAGACAAAATGTGATATAGGTTAATGTAGGTTAGTACACGTTAGTGCACGTTAGTAAATGACAGTACACATTAGTACATATTAGCTAACGAACATGGGTCGGTAAGGGGACGTGGTGGTCAGTAGGGACTTAAACTATTTAATTCCAAGTCCAGGTGGGCATGGTACTGGCGAAAATTGATTCCAAGTCTAGGTGGACGTGGCACTTTTCCGCACCAGAGAGGTTAATTAATTGATCAATTTAATTAAGTAGTCATGCGAACTTTGTTACATTCACTTGCAGAGGTACTAAGCTTTTAGTGTGTCACGTGATAGAACTTTCCAAATATCTCGGGCGGTTGTGTGAGGTAGGTATCGGCAGACTCGAACCTGTTCAGAAAAATAAATTTGGGGTGGAACGTGTCTTTTGTCCGGCACGTGGTCGACAGGTTCCATCCTGTCCAGGGTTAAGTGCTCGCGGCCACGCTCCGCGAAAACATGTTTACGTAGGTGGACTCTGCGGCACCCCACGAATTCACAGGAGGTGACTTACGTTAGTAAAAGTGCACTTTATTACTATTTGACGCGATTTTCACAGCTTAGGAGCGAAACAATAAGTGAGGGCGAAAAATTGAGACTTCGTAGGATGAGGTGGACTTAGGTTAGTGCACATGGCCCAATTGGTCTCTTTTTTTTTTCGTAGGTGTGACAGATTATCGTGTTTGAATTTGAATTTGTGAGAGATTTTTTGTTATGGAAGTAAAGGAATTGGCTCTCTTGCCGCAAAAATCGACCATCTAGAATAAATAATAATAAATGCTAATAAATAATAGTAAATGATAATAATAATAAATAGAAGTACAGTTTTCCAGAGATTATGGAGTGTGAATTTGAACATGGCGCGACTTTCTATGTTAGCAGAGGTACGCCAATAATAACAAATAATAATAAATGGTAAGAAATAATAAATAATAATAAATGGTAAGAAATAATGATAATAATAAATGATGAATGATAATGAATAATAATAAAGACACGTATGGTTTTGCAGCCATTATCGTTTTGGAATGTGAATTTGGGGTGAATTTTCTTGTGGTGTTAGGTCATTGGTAATAAATGAGAATAAATGATAATGAATGATAATAAATGATAATGAATGATAATAAATGATAATGAATGATAATAAATGATAATGAATGTTAATAAATGATAACGAATTATAATAAAGACAAGTACAGTTTTGCATGCATTATCCTGTTGGAATTTGAATTTCGCGCCTATTTTTTCTGGAGGCTTAGGTTACTGGACGTAGCCCAATTGGTCTATTTTCCCGCCAAAATTCAAAAATCCCGCCATTTTTTCTGGAGGTTAGTTTTGTGGACATAGCACAATTGGCCTATTTTTCCCGCCAAAATAAGCCATCTTGGATGATGTCATGCGCTGTTGCCAAGTCTACATGCCGCCATCGTGGATGACTTCATCGCCGCCATCTTGAATAAATTTGGCAACAATGGAGAGTGGGGTGACACAAAGGTTGCTCTACTACTTCCCTTTACATGTGTAACGAACTTCCAAGAATTTTTTATACCAGTAATTAAGTCTTCTTATGCACAGATGGCTTGGCTTCTTGCTGAATCAACGGTGGAATGAATGTCACACATGAACAATGCATTGACTTCGCGAATATTCCAACACCGAAAATTATTTCTCTTGTGGTGTAACGCCACGTTGCTACAAATAAACAACAAAGCACCTGTGTCCAAACTTCGAACCTTCCACCATCCACTGACATGCGAAATGTATTTCTGTCTTATAGTTTGCAATAAACAACTGAAATTGTTCTTTCTCTTTGAATGTCATGGTACATTTTTCAAAGATTTAATATTTAAGTATATTTAATGATTTTTGCTGTGAAACTTCCTGGTCGATTAAAACTGTATGCTGGATTGTGACTCGAACTCGGGACCTTTGTCTTTCGCGAGCAATTGTTCTACTAACTGAGCTACCCAAGTAAAGGCAAGTGCTAAAGTCCAGAGTTCGAGTATCGGTCCGGCACACAGTTTTAATCTGCCAGGAAGTTTCATATCAGCGTACACTCTGCTGCAGAGTGAAAATTTCGTTCTGGAATAATTTTCCAGGCTGTGGCAAAGCTATGTCTCCGCAATGTCCTTTCTCGCAGGAGAGCTTCTGTGAAATGTGGAAGGTAGAAGACGAGGTACTGGCGGAAGCAAGGAAGTGTCGTGAGTCGTTCTTGGGTAGATCAGTTGGTAGAGCACTTGCCTGCGAAAAGCGAAAGTCCCGAGTTCGAGTCTCGGTCCGGCATACAGTTTTAATCTGTCAGGAAGTTTCCTATCAGTGCACACTCCGCTGCAGGGTGAAAATTTCATTCACGGTTGCTATGCTGTCCAGCCTCGTCAGCAGTAGCACTGGAATTGCTGAATATCCCTGCTGCTTTCTCTAGGTTGTTTTTTGTCTCCAACGCCTTGAGGAGTTTCAGTTTTCCTTTGCTGAAAAACGAGGAAGTCCTATCGCAGCCACTGCAGGCATTTAGGGACAGAATGTTATCTTTCGGTACTTGACAACTTGAAATTTAGGGAGGTGGTGACTACGTCACCTTGTCCGACTTTGTCTGGCTTCAGAAGAAAAATGTTGGCGGACAGTGACGCTGAAACGCCTAGTCACAAGAAGGTCGGTGTCCTCCCCAACAACAACAACACAGAGCGCTGAGCAACGTCAACAGCAGTAGCTACAAATACAGTAGCAGCATCCTCAGCAGCTTGCTTAATATGGATGTGATCACCCTCGAGTTGTGCAGTCAGTAAAGAAATGAAGCTCTGTTTATTTTGTTCGTTCGACAGAAACAAATCGTTTGCCATGGTTACTGGCGTTACGTTGTTTTATTAAACGTGACAGTCGGGGCAGTTGTGTTTGGTGGCTTTGCGCAGCCACTCGGCAGAATTCGTGCTCCTGTCACTTGTCACGTCAGGGTATCTCACAATCGTGACCTTTCTGCCACAACAACGCTTGATGTAATCTACATACGTTGCAGTTATAGAAGGAAATAGCTCGTTTGCCTCCCATGCTTCTCTGTTCAACAGAAATCCTCCATCTATTCTGCTTTTTAGAAATCAATTGGGCCTTTAAAGGCATGAAACAACTTGTAAAACACAGCTTTTAGTGTTTTCCAGGTACCTATGTAGGCAGAGAATGAATGTACCAAAACAAACAAGGGTGAGCATTGCAAGAAACCGTTTAACGGAAAGTAGGAAATCGATGTTGCCAACGGCCTTGCTGCGATGGTAACACCGGTTCCCGTCAGATCACAGATCACAAAGGTCAGCATTGTTTGTAGTTGAAATCGGTTGGGAGTGGCAGATCTGTCACTCTAGTCAGTTGCGCTGTGATCCGTTGGACCCTCGACGCCACCAGCTCCAAGTCATCTGGGCGACAGGGCCAGTTACGGTGTTGTGCTGGCGGTAGGTCCCCAATTGCGGCAGCATGCTCACGCATTTTCGCCCCCACTGTGTCCTTCACTATCCTGCCTTTGACCACAGGAGAGGGCGACAATAGCTACATTCCTTGACTCCCACTGCAGAGCCCATGTAATTTGAACTGGTGCCCTCTTTTCCGACAGTGGCAGGTCCTCAGCTCCACCCACGCAAATGAACCATCTGTTACCCCAGCGTCCACAGTCTTCCATCCCTCTGCCAGAGCAAGCTGCATCAGCATTGTCTCCTATGGCGATCGATCCACTGCCAGGGAATCCTGCGCTCTCCCCATTTGATGACAGAGGTCATGGCACAAACTGGACCATTTTCGGCCCTTTTTGCCCATTTCAGGGGGCAAGGATTTAGTATCCCTGCCAGTGGACAGGCGCGGCTATTGCAGCGGAATAGTATGGAATGTTGCCGTGGAGGTCATGTGCAACGCATGGCGTGGGCAGAGCCACTGACACAGGTGTTTACCTGCCGGCGGAAGGAGGGCTTGCCTCACAGCACTAATGCTGATTTCAACGCCTGCGGACCAACCCTTTGCCTCAAACAGTGCTCTGTTTTCGTGTGTTCAGTTGTCATCACTTGCACAGGTTACACATGTTGTGTTTTCCTCCACGCTCATTCTCTACGTGGTGTTCAGACTCTCTGCTCCCTGTAGATTGACTCTCACTTTGGGATTTGTTTCGTCTTCTGGGGTTCAGCTCCCAGCTTATAGTCGACCCACCACCAGCAGCACATTCGTGCTGACAGAGACCAGTGACGACTCTGTGACGTCGTCGCACCTGCCCAGGTATTAAACATAGTCTAAGGATATGGGTAAAATAACAGACACATACTAAGCTCGAGAGAGACTCTCCAAAGCATCATGTGTTCAACGTCGTTTCCCAAGGAATAATACACAACCCGCAATTTTTTGCGGGAAAGGTGGTTACAAGAATCATCTGCTGTGCCTGAGTTGTGAGAATATGATACAAATTTTCTTTTTGAAGCACCACCTGCATGCAAGAGTATTACTTAACAATGACCTACTGCAATAATAGATTCGCCATTATGGGCATACATATCTTGAATCGCCCCTTTCTCCTTCAAAGTCGCTTGATCTCACAGAACGTGATTTTATTCATGTGGGTTTATGACAATTTTTGTTGAACTGTGTCACTACATTTACAATACGCAATTTACAATAAACATCAAACCTTTTGACAGCTATTCATCATTTCAGGCAGCCCACTCTAACCACTTTCATTTAAAAACCGTTTTGGATTTAGAAAACATTTGTCTGTCTACCGAGACTTTTGGCAGTTCATAAGAAACACATTTCCTGCTAGCTTCGCTTAGCAGATCAGAATGCTGCCCATTTCAAATGTTTGGAGTGCATTATGCATCTTTTTATTTTTATTTAGGTATTCACATTGTTTAACTGCGGCTCACTATGCAATGCAGTCAACATCCCATGTAATGGAACGTCCATTTCAATACTACACAGTTAAATAATTAAGAATCTGAAACTTACAGATACATATTAGTAAAATCTTGACAGCAAGTCCTCACAACAACTATAATATTTGGTTACAATAACAAATCTTGTGGAAATAAGCATCCTATAATATTGTACACATTATTTCGGTCATGATTTAGGACAACGCTCCTTTTTATTCTGTTCTGTGGACAAGGTTTCAAGTCCTTTGTATTATTAACGCCTAATGGTTCCTTTGATTTTTTATACACTAGACAGTATGCATTAGTGTGAGGAGCTCCTTGCACTTCAAAAGGCTATTGTAAATATACTTACATTTGAAAAATTCATCTCTTAACTCACTAGATTTTTCATTGTTTTGATGAGAACGAAATCTCCGATATTAAACTTGGTTACTTTTAGATTCTTATCATGCCTTTTTGACCTGGCTTCCGCTTTTTGATTTATTCTTTCCTCACTAATTCCTTTTTCCTACTCAACCCAAGGTCTACATAAGGTAGAAATTTTAATGCTTATTTTGCTTTCATAATTTAGCAGTATTCCCTTTGGTGCAAATTCCGCGGATTCATGACATATACCGCTCATGACATTTTCAAAATCTGAAACAATCTACATTCCCTATGATTGTGGTGGTAATAGGTTATACACAATCTATCTAATTCGCACATATAGCATGCAACCGGATTACTGGCTAGATGCCGGCCGGAGTGGCCGAGCTGTTCTAGGCGCTACAGTCTGGAACCACGCAACCGCTACGGTCACAGGTTCGAATCCTGCCTCGGGCATGAATGTGTGTGATGTACTTAGGTTAGTTAGGTTTAAGTAGTTCTAAGTTCTAGGGGACTGATGACCTCAGATGTTAAGTCCCATAGTCCTCAAAGCCATTTGAACCATTTTTTGTCTAGATATATTTTTGATCTAGCGTTTAGTTTCTATCCTAATACTGAATCTAAAGCTCTAATAAAGACTGAAATGGACGTGCTAAGACAAAAAGGCACAATTTTATACTGATAACAATTGCTAGAAAATAAAAATGCAGGATGTTTGTGGGATTTTGTGTTTAACAGAATCTGCCAGTATCCATCAGTCAGATCGAGGCTGGTCAGGAACTCTACATTACAGAACTTCTACAACACCTCATCTAAATTTTCGGGCGAGTGACTTTCCTTTTGATAATCTTATTTAAATTTTGTACATGGCGCCATCTTTGCTATTTACAATAATGAGAGGGGGGTTTGTATTTACTGTTGCTTCTTTCAATTACTCCCCATTCAACCATTTTATCTGTTTCTGCCTGGGCAGCTTGTTTCTTAGCCAGGGAACTGAATAATATCTCATGAAAAACGGTTCGTGTTGCAATGCTTCAATATGGTATTCAGTGTTTAACTAGCCCAAATTTGTCTGGAAATACATCCAATGTTGAACAATCCAGATTTTTGTCCTGGTGTAAGGTCATGTAAAATCATTCTCCTTCTGATCGTCGTGAATCAAACTTTTAACATGTTAAATTTCGAAAATACTAGACAAACTGTCATTCTTAGAGTCATTTCCTAATTGCAGTGACTCAAATGCAATGTCCTGTGCAATTTCAGTTTTTCAAATGCTGCTTCTAAAATATCTGATATGCTATTAATTTTCACAGTTTCGCTGCTACGGTCAATAATTACTTTTTCTTCATCAGACCAATTGATCCCCAAAACTATTCTGGCGTTCAAATCAGGAACGACCAGAGAATCATATTCAAACTCTTGACCAATTTCGAATTCCGCTAAGATTTGACTCTTAGTTGGCTTACTGGTTTTACCTGTGGCCCCTATGACTTCGACAATATTTGCTGACATCATTTCTAATCAAGTTTTGTCCAAAATGTAATAAAAAATGAATATGAGATATCACTGATTTGTGATCCAGTATCTAAAAACTTGTACTTTGATGTTGTAAATTTCAACAGGAATGATGGTTTGTTTGATTATTCTACTTTTGGAATTATCTTGGCCCTCCCGCAACAAATCTTGGTCGATCAGATCATTGCAAGTCATGTTGTTTACCACCAATCACAAATGTCTGGAGATTTCTTTGATTTTCGAATTTCAAAATCTTTTACGGCTTGAATTCGCTGTTGACCATGTATTATATCATTTGGAGGTTCTTTCCTTTTTTGGTTCAGTGATCACTTTAGGTTGTTTTGACATTACTTCATATTGTGGTGCACAACAACCTTTCATCGACAATTCATCTATTCCAGATGCCTCAACATATTTTTCATCAGGACTATCTTTTGCATCTGACCACCGAGCGTCACTATTCGATTTTAACAGAGTCATTCCAAGACATGTTATTTAATCCTGATCAAAAATCTTTGGAGGATTTTTCGGTTTTCAGATTTCAAAGCCTTTTACGACTTGAATTCGCTGTTGACTGTGTACCGTTTCATCCAAAGGTTCCTTCGTTTTTGATTTAGCGTTCAATTCAGATTGTTCTGTCATTATTTCGTGTTGTGGTGCACTACAATTTAATAATTTCATTTTCTTCTATTTTGCTCCTCATTATGACCGTATTTTTTTCACTTCTTGCCTCTTTCCCTTTCTACCTACCACCTCTTCAGTATTTGCTGATTGTGAATCGCTGTGCGGCGCTGATTACTTCGCGTATCAACCCTTCATGATCATCTAACCTTCTGGTCGCATAATTCCTTTTGAAATCCTCCCATTCGCGTTGTTTTCGCCGTTTGTACAGATCGTCGATATGTTCACACCAATTTCCAATCCCTGTCAACTCATTTCCGCAAAAAGAATTATTATTTAAACTATCGTTGGTACTTTCTTCTTCGCCTATGAACGTATTCTTATTCCCTCTTGCTACGCTGTAGTTAGCTGCCGATGCGAGTTCATTGCTCTCTACTTTGACGTCGCTATTCTATTCCGCTGCCGTAACTATAGCTTCCGCACAGACAGCCGATAGATCGGATTTATACGTTGCTAGCGGCGGGAGCTCTGCCTGCAAGTCGTATTCGTTTCATTGCCTGCCTGTAGTGACTCATCCCTGAGCACATCTGTTGCTTCGCCTGCGGCATCCTGCAACACTTCGCGGCCTTTATTTTCTTGTGTACGGAATTCATAAAGTTTGTTCTGGTACTATTTCCTTTGTCTGGGCCATGAGAATCTTTCTGCGTTAGTTTCGTCCGCCCGCAACGTACCCAGTCGTCTTCCGCACTGTTGCTGTCAGGAAAATATCGTGGTGCAAAATCCTACTGCGAGTCGTGAAGTACATCGACATCTGCTCATTCCCTGCTGAACCATGTTAACGCGATATCTTACGCCGTCATTTTATTCATTGTAATTATGATTACCTTGATTCTTGTTATTACTCTGGCGGTAACCACGTTTTATTCCGAGTGATTTTCATCCTCTGCTCTTTCCATAAATGCTGAAAAACATTTTTGGTTATTTCTTATTACTTCTTCCACACCGCTCCGAATGTTTCGGTAGCTCTTCCTATATAATCTCGGATTCAGAGCACTTATTTGTTAAGTGAGTCAGTTTCTGTACCAGGATTTGCAGAAACCATTCGTGGAGTTCCTGCTCCGATTGTTATACATTCTGGCCATAAAGGATTCACCCAATAAGAAGTCTTGTTTCTGCTCTGACCAGTATTCTTCGGTAAATTTTTGTTTAAAATCATTGAAAGGCATTTGATGTGTATTCAATTTCAGACCCCATCTTTTGGCATCACCTGCTAAAGCTTTAACTACTACATTAATCTTATCCTAATGTGTTAATAAGTCGAGTGGATGCCAACCAATTACGTCTTTTGGCTGGATTATATTGTTCCTCTGCATCTAAAAGCTTGTTGTAAGCTAGTCTATCGGTCACTTAATTGCGTTTGTCTCTAATTTTCTTTTGAAGGTCACAAATTTTTCCTTGAATGTGAGAAGCGATCACAAGATCACACTTCTGTTCGCAGTTTGTTACTTGTGTGCCTAGTTCCTTTTCAGAATCAAATACCGTTTTCCTCAAACGCGAATTAAACTGATACTCATCAACAGTTTCGGTTTTCAGAACGAATACATTTTCATCTACTTTTAGCTTTGTTACATGTTCCACACTTTCCTGGGTCGTTTCGATTTATGAATTGAATCTTGTATTAATGTCATTAATCTGACTTTTCTTACTGGCAACATAAGTGTTTACAGTGTCTTTTTCCTTCCATGTCCTTAACTGCATTACTCAAATTTCTACTTTTTCATCTACCTTGCCAATCTGTTGACTGATTTTTGTACCCTGTTTTTCATTTGATTTTTAAGACTACTCATGTAGCTTGCTTCTTGCTTGAATTGATTATCAAGACCACTCATGCCATTAGCAATACTAACCAGCTGGTTATTTTGTACCCTGCTCTGTTCTTTCATCTGTGTGGTCAAAAGCTTAAATAAGTAATTCATGCAGAGCCGTTTTTCACTATCAAAAAATGGTTCAAATGGTTCTGAGCACTATGGGACTTAACTTCTGAGGTCATCAGTCCCCTAGAACTTAGAACTACTTAAACCTAACTAACCTAAGGACATCACACACATCCAAGCCCGTGGCAGGACTCGAACCTGCGACCGTAGGGGTCGCGAGGTTCCAGACTGTAGCGCCTAGAACCGCTCGGCCACTCCGGCCGGCTTTTCACTATCCTGCTCTATCATGTCCTCATGATCCGATTCTGTCTCATATGTTACTGTCAGATGTTTTTGATTTGTGATGGCATCAACATTTGAACAGATTATTCACATATTTATTATCTTCCACGTAATCTGCCTCATTTGTCCCGTCCATTGGTTCTTGTTTTGTTTGTGATTGCATCAACTGAATTTAATCGTTTACATTCATGTGGTATATTCTACATATGCCTATTGCTGTACTGTGGCGCCATCTATATGGTCATTTTGATAACTTCTAGGGACAGTCATGTTGCTTCTGTTTATTTCTTCTCCGTTTTCTCGCTACGATCTGTTTCCGTTCTCAAACCTATTTTAATGTTGAATATGAGTTGCAGCTTGCTTTGTAAATCTCTACTATGAACACTTACTTTCCCTACTAAAATTTCTGCAAGTTACCGCCACTGACATTCAGTACTTGTAATATCTTTGTTTCGCACGTACTACTTACGCCGCAATCTGCTTTAACATGAGTATGACTTCATATCCCGCGTTGACCGCATCCTCTCCACCTACGTGTAGCTGCTGCCCTTCGGCGGTGGCATCAGTTCCTTCCCACAATCCAAGATGATCTTGTTCCTCTTCCCCAGCACACTCATCCCGAAAGCAACCCCACCCCCGATACTGTCATTGCCTCTGCCAACCTCCTTGCCAGCCGGAGTGGCCGAGCGGTTCTAGGCGCTACAGTCTGGAACAGCGCGAACGCTACGGTCGCAGGTTCGAATCCTGCCTCGGGCATGGATGTGTGTGGTGTCCTTAGGTTAGTTAGGTTTAAGTAGTTCTAAGTTCTAGGGGACTGATGACCTCAGAAGTTAAGTCCCACACTGCTCAGAGCCATTTGAACCATTTGAACCAACCTCCTAGGGCGTATCGCCGTCGACATCCTAGACCCCACAGGTAGTGACCAGCTCGCCATTCTTCTCACCATAACGTCTGCTCACCACCCTCTCCCAAGGAAGTCCATAGCTACTGTCGCTCCAACTGGGATGCCTACCACGAATCTATCGCCACCCAGGTCGAAAGCTACCCTCTTACCTATCACCATGCCGATGACATCATCCACGCCTCGTCCTTCCTTCAGAAGGCCATTACTGACGCCGTGGAGGCCCATGTTCCTACTAAAACCATCCACCCCCACCGTCACACTCTCCCTCGATGGGCTGTCCTCCTCCTCCGCGAATCCCGCCGCCTCTATTGCTTCTTCCTGCGCACTCGTGAGAGGAATACACTCCACTGGCAAATACAGCGACACGTTCGGAACCTCATTACAACAAAGAAACGCCGGGACTGGCACCAGACCTGTACATGACTCAACGCCACCCTTCCTAGAAACTTCTCCAAGTACTGGTCTGCCTTCCATCGCCTTACTGCTTCCCATTCCGCACCCCATTGCCCCCTTCTCCATAACGGCCGCCCCCTTCCCAACTACCTCAGTAAGGCCAACCACTTCGCTTCCAACCATTCCGACGTCTTCTCCATCCCTGATGATACCCACTTTGATTATTCCCTTTTCCCCACCATCACGGAATGCGCCGATACCTCGGTCGCTCCCCTCGCTCCCAGTCGCCAGTACTTGGGGCAGTTAACCCTCTCTGACATCAACACTCCAATCACAGCACAAGACATTAAACTTATCCTCCGATGAAAACGCAACATGGCCCCTGATAACCACTGTGTCACCTAGTGCCACCTCAGAGAATGCCTCTTCTCTTTCCTGACTGTCCTTGCCGATTTATACAATGTCATGCTCTCCATCGGCTTCTACACTGACCTGGAAGACATTCTCTTGTTCCTTAAACCCAACAAACCCCCTTCCATCGCCTCTTCCTATCGTCCCATCTGCCTCACCTCTGTCTTCAGTAAGGTATTCGAATCCATCCTCTCCCATCGTATCCATCTCCATCTTAATCAACACCACCTCCTCCCCCTTACCCAGAGTAGCTTCTGACCCTCCATCTCTACTGAAGACCAACTCCTTAACCTCACCCATCTTCTCTCTCTCCAACTTAACTTCTGTCACTCCGCCATTTTTGTTTTCCTTGACCTCCAAAATGCTTACGACCATGTATGGCAAGTTGGTCTACTCTTTAAACTCCAAAACTACGCCCTGCCTATCAGTTTTGTCCGTCTGGTCGCTTCCTTCCTCTCACACTGTCCTTCCTGTATCACCCTCCATGATACCAACTCCTGTATCTTCTATCCCACCGCTGGTGCTCCCCAAGGCTCCATCCTCTCCCCTCTCCTCTATCTCCTGTACACTGCCGACATGCCCAAGCCACCTCCACCTGTACACCTCCTCCAATATGCTGACGACACCGCCTTCCTGGCTCTCTATCCTATGCTTCAACGGTCCCAACGCACCCTCCAAACCCAACTTGACCAGTTCACCACTTGGTGCAACCAGTGGTTCCTTTGTATCAGCCCCTCCAAGACCCAGGCAATCTTCACAGGCCACACCACCTGCTCCTTCTGTCTCCATGATTTCTACCTAACCATTTATGGTCACCCCATCCAGCTCACCCCCACCCTGAGATACCTTGGCCTCACCCTTGACCATCACCTCGCCTGGACCCCTCATCTCCTGACCATCCAGCAGAAAGGCTGTATCTGCCTCTGCCTCCTGAAAGTCTTGTCCAGCTGGATATGGGGATTTCATCCTTCTACCATCCTCCACACCTACAAATCCCTCATCCGTCCTATCCTCTGTTATGCCAGCGATGCCTGGATGTCTGCCCTCTCCCTCCCCATCCCCCCGCCCATTTTAATAAGGTTCTCCAAATCCTAGAGCGCCACGTGCTGCTCCACTTTGCCTTCTGTATCTGCCTTCCATCCCCCACTAGGCTCCTGATATCCGCATCCTTTACACTGTCCACAGGCTTGAGCTCCCCACCCACTGGTGTCCCTCACCTGCCTCTGCCTGTTGCCGTGCCTCTATCTCTGTATCCCTCCCTCTCTCCACCTCCACACCCTCCATATCCTTCATCAGAGCCATTTCCAGCACCTCCCCCTCCCCGATGATGAACTTCACCATGACATTTACCGTTCCTACCAGCTGTAGCCTGGCCTTGTTCGCCCCCCTCCCCAGGGCCCCCCTTTTCCTCTCCTCTCCTTCCCCCAGAGCGTTTTCTTCTCCCCCCCTCCCCCGAGTCTTTGCACCCCTCCTCAGCTGTATCCTCTCCTGTCTTTCTCTGCCTGGGCCCCTTCGGCACACTCCCCACCGAGCCCCCCCTTCTCTCCCCCCTCTAACACCGCCCCCTGGTGCAACCAGTGGTTCCTTTGTATCAACCCCTGCCCTCCCCTTCTCCCTCGTATCCATACCCCTGGCAGATCCTCCCAGTCTGTTCTTCGTCATCAGTGTGCTATGTCAGTGTTGTGCTTGCTGTTCTCTGGTGACGTCAAGTGCTGTGATTTTAATTGTGTGCTGGACTTGTACATAGTGTTGCTGTCCGTGATTGGTCTGTGATATACCACCCATCGCAACTTTTATGCCCGTGCTGTACTTCGCCGTGTGTTCTTTTAATCGTCACATTATGTGTTTCGATTCCCGGCGGGGTCAGGGATTTTCTCTGCCTCGTGATGGCTGGGTGTTGTGTGCTGTCCATAGGTTAATTAGGTTTAAGTAGTTCTAAGTTCTAGGGGACTTATGACCACAGCAGTTGAGTCCCATAGTGCTCAGAGCCATTTGACCCATTTGAACATTATGTGTTTTTTTTGTGTACACTACTTTTTTAGATTTTCATCTCCATTTTTACAGTCACCCTCTTTTGTATGATATCTTCTGTTATGTTTCCCCTTTGTTATATCTCTGTTTTGCCATATTTTCACCTTCATGTTTTTTTAAATGTTTCCCTGTTATGTACTTACTGTCTCACGGCTGAAGACTGGGGCCTATACTGCTGCCAGCCTGAACCGGATGGGGAACTGAAATTCAATAAAAAAAAAAAAATTACACGAGATGTGACGCAGCAGTAAATATAATAGTATTGTCTGTATTTAGAATCAATCATCGAAAAAATGTCCGCATGAGAGAAATTAAGTTTTGACCATGATCATGCAGTTATGCGATATGTGTCAGATTAAGTTTCATTACCTGAACAATCTTGTGATAGGGAACAGTAATTGAGCTAGTCGGTATTAAACCACCTATATGGATAACGTTCTTCGAGTCGGGGTGTGGAATGTTAGAAGCTTGAACTTGTAGGGGAACTAGAAAATCTGAAAAGGGAAATGTAAACGCTCAATCTAGATATAGTAGTGGACAGTGAAGTGAAGTGGAAAGAAGACAAGGATAACTGGTCTGATGAGTATAGGGTAATATCAACAGCAGCAGAGAATGATATAACGGGAGTAGGATTCGTTATGGATAGGAAGGTAGGGCAGAGAGTGTGTTACTGTGAACAATTTAGTGATAGGGTTATTCTTATCAGAATCGACAGCAAACCAAAACCGAAAACTATAGTTCAGGAATACATGGCCACGTCGCAAGCTGAAGATGAAGAGATAGAGAAGGTGTATGAGGATATTGAAAGGGTGATACAGTATGTAAAGGCTATGAAAATCTAATAGTCATGGGAGACTGGAGTGCAGTTGTAGGGGAAGGAATAAAAGAAAAGGTTACAGGAGAATATGGGCTTGGGACAAGGAATGAGAGAGGAGAAAGACTAATTGAGTTCTGTAACAGATAGTAATAGCGAATACTCTGCTCAAGAATCACAAGAGGAGAAGGTCTACTTGGAAAAGGCCGGGTGATGCGGGAAGATTTCAGTTAGATTACATCATTGTCAGACAGAGATTCCGAAACCAGAAACTGGATTGTAAGGCATAACCAGGAGCAGACATAGACTCAAATCACAAAATAGTAGTGATGAAGAGTAAGCTGAAGTTTAAGAGATCAGTCAGGAAGAATCAATATGCAAAGAAATGGGATACCGAAGCACTAAAGAATGACGAGATATGGTTGAAATTCTCTAAGGCTATAGATACAGCAATGAGGAATAGCTCAGCAAGCAGTGCAGTTGAAGAGGAATGGACATATTTAAAAAGGGTCATAACAGAAGATGGGAAAGAAAATATAGGTACAAAGAAGGTAACTGCGAAGAAGCCATGGCTAACAGAAGAAATATTTCAATTGATCGATGAAAGGAGGAAGTCCAAAAATGTTCCGGGAAACTCAGGAATAGAGAAATACAAGTCGCTGAGGAATAAAGTAAATAGGAAGTGCACGAAAGCTAAGACGAAATGGGTGCAGGAAAAATGTGAAGAAATCGAAAAAGAAATGATTATCGGAAGGATGGATGCAGCATACAGCAAAGTCAAAACAGCTTTCGGTGACATTAAAAACAAGGGTGTTAAAATTAGGAGTGCAACGGGAATTCCACTGTTAAATGGAGAGGAGAGAGCGGTAGGTGGAAAGAATACATTGAAAGAGGGGGAAGAATTGTCTGATGTGATAGAAGAAGAAACAGGAGTCGATTTAGCAGAGATAGGGGATCCAGTATTAGAATCAGAATTTAAAAGAGCTTTGGAGGACTTAAGATCAAATAAGGCAGAAGGGATAAATAACATTTCATCAGAATTTCTAAAATCACTGAGGAAAGTAGCAGCAAAACGACTGCGCACGTTGGTGTGTAGAATGTATGAGTCTGGCGATGTACCATCTGACTTTCGGAAAAGCATCGTCCACACAATTCCGAAGAGGGCAAGAGCTGACAAGTGTGAGAGTTACCGCACAATCAACTTAACAGCTCATGCGTCCAAGTTGCTTACGAGAATAATATACAGAAGAATGGAAAAGAAAATTGAGGGTGCGCTAGATGACGATCAGTTTGGCTTTAGGAACGGTAAAGGCACGATAGAGGCAATTCTGACGTTGCGGTTAATAATGGATGCAAGACTAAAGAAAAATCACGACACGTTCATAGGATTTGTCGACCTGGAAAAAGCGTTCGACAATGCAAAATGGTGTAAGATGTTCGAAATTTTGAGAAAAGTAGGGGTAAACTATAAGGAAAGACGGGTCGTATACAATATGTACAACAGCCAATTGCAATTAATAATAAGAGTGGACGACCAAAAACGAAGTGCTTGTATTAAAAAGGGTGTAAGGTAGGGTTGTAGCCTTTCGCCCCTACTGTTCAATCTGTACGTCGAGGAAGCAATGACGGAAATAAAAGAAAGGTTCAGGAGTGGAATCAAAATTCAAGGTGAACGAATATCAATGATACGATTCGCTGATTGCACTGCTATCCTAAGTGAAGAAGAATTACATGATCTGTTGAACGGAATGAACAGTCTAATGAGTACAAAGTATGGATTGAGAGTAAATCGAAGAAAGACGAAGGTAAAGTAGTAGAAATGAAAACAGCGAGAAACTTAACATCAGGATTGATGGTCACGAAGTAGATGAAGTTGCGGAATTCTGCTGCCTAGGCCGTAAAATAACCAATGACGGATGGAGCAAGGAGGACATCAAAGCAAACTAGCTATAGCAAAAAGGTCATTCCTGGCCAAGAGAAGTCTACTAATATAAAAAATCGGCCTTAATTTCAGGAAGAAATTTCTGAGAATGTACGTCTGGAGTGCAGCATTGTGAGAAAATCGGAACAGAAGAGAATCGAAGCATTTGAGACGTGGTTCTACAGAAGAATGTTGAAAATTAGGTGGACTGGTAAGGTATGGAATGAGGAGGTTCTGCGCAGAATAGGAGAGGAAAGGAATATGTGGAGAACTCGGAGCTGTAGAGGGCAAAAACTGTAGACAGCGGCCGGAATACATCCAGCAAATAACTGAGGACATAGATTGCAAGTGCTACTCTGAGATGAAGAGGTTAGCACAGGAGAAGAATTCGTGGCGGGCCGCATTAAACCAGTCAGAAGACTAATGGGAGAAAGAGAGAGAGAGAGAGAGAGAGAGAGAGAGAGAGAACAAAAAGAGTAGCTGTAAAGTGTAGTGAAAGAACAATGGTCGCCAGGCTAATTAGGCAAAGTGATGGAAAGTAATTACACTGTTATTAAGAGAATTAACTACTGTATGTGACTTTACTTGTTACTGAAATTTGATCTACAAGCAGGACACGAAATAGTAGCACAATCTAGCCAATATAAACTTAAACTTTTCTGGCAACAAACCGTCTCTCACTAACATATACTGTCTGTATTTGAAGCAAGACAGCTAAGGTTCATTACACAAAATCAATTAACAAGGGAGGAGCACAGCTATTTTGGACATGAGGAGATTTTACCGCAGGAGAGCTTCTGTGAAGTTTGGAAGGTGGGAGACGAGGTACTGGTGGAATTAAATCTGTGGGGGCGGATCGTGAGTCGTGCTTGGGTAGCCCAGCTGCTAGAGCACTTGCCCGCGAAAGGCAAAGGTCCCGAGTTCGAGTCTTGGTCTTTCAAACAGTTTTAATGTGCCAGGACGTTTCAATGCTAATTTTGTTTCTCCTGATGACGACATCCTCCTGAATAGTCCCCGCCGAATGGGGGACTATTTTACTTCCGGAATGTTTTACCCAAGAAGACGCCATCGTCATTTAACCATATAGTAGAGCTGCATGTCCACAGCAGAGAGCTGCAGTACCAGCACAGTAACGCTGTTTTGGTTGATGTTACAAGGCCAGATCAGTCGATCATCCAGACTGTTGCCCCTGCAACTACTGAAAAGGTTGCTGCCCCTCTTCAGGAACTAACGTTTGTCTGGCCTCTCAACAGATACACTTGGGATCAAAAGTATTCGGACACCTGCCTGAAAATGATTTACAAGTTCGTGGTGCCCTCCATCGGTAATGCTGGAATTTAATAAGGTGTTGGCCCACTCTTAGCCTTGATGACAGCTTCCACTCTCGCAGGCATACGTTCAATCAGGTGCTGGAAGGTTTCTTGGGGAATGGCAGCCTATTCTTCACGGAGTGCTGCACTGAGGAGAGGTATCGATGTTGGTCGGTGAGGTCTGGCACAAAGTCAGCGTTCCAAGACATCCCAGAGGTGTTCTGTAGGATTCAGATCAGGAATCTGTACAGGCCAGTCCATTACAGGGCCACAGCTTGTGCATTATGATCAGGTGCTCCATCGTGTTGAAAGATGCAATCGCCATCCCCGAATTGCTCTTCAACAGTGGGAAGCAAGAAGGTGCTTGAAACATCAGTGTAGACATGTGCTTAATAGTGCCATGAAAAACGGCAAGGGGTGCAAGACCCCTCCATGAAAAACACGACTACTGCTTAATACCTCAGCCTCCGAATTTTACTGTTGGCACTACACACGCTGGCAGATGACGTTCACTGGGCATTCACCATACCCACACCCTGCCATCGGACCGCTATATTGTGTGCCGTGATTCGTCACTCCACACAACGTTTTCCGCTTTTCAATCGTCCAGTGTTCACGCTCCTTACACCAAGCGAGGCTTCGTTTTGCATTTACCGGCGTGATGTGTGGCTACTCGACCATTAAATCCAAGTTTTCTCACCTCCCGTCTAACTGTCATAGTACTTGCAGTGTGTCCTGATGCAGTTTGGAATTCCTGTGTGATGGTCTGGATAGATGTCTGCCTATTACACTTCCGACCAACTGTCGACAGTATCAGCCAACAGATGAGGTCGACCTGTACGGTTTTGTGCTGCACATGTGCCTTCACGTTTCCACTTCACTATTACATCGGAAACAATGGAACTAGGGATGTTTAGGAGTATGGAAGTCTTGCATACAGACGTATGACACAAGTGACACCCAATCACCTGACCACGTTCGAAGTCCATGAGTTCCGCGTTAGCGCACCATTCTGCTCTCTCGCGATGTCTAATGAATAGTGAGGTCGCTGATATGGGGTACCTGGCAACAGGTGGCAGCACAATGCACCTAATATGAAAAGAAACTTTTGATTACATAGTGTACCCTTGTGGTTGCTCCTACAGTACAGCTATTTGTATCGCTGAGCACCCAAGCCTCCTCACCAAAGGTCTTTGGTTCATGGGGGGTTCGGGGTGTCATTATTGGATAACCACGACAGAAGAAACAGGAGTAGGAAATTGTTAAACTTCCTTATTAAATTATCATTCGTCCGAGCTCGGAAGATCTATTGCAGTTGTCTGGCGAAATTCCGATGCTGGCAGAACCATATAAGTTTCGTGAAGTCAGAACACACTTGCTTCGAGGCAGCTATACAAGATACGAGGCGTATTCGGAAGTATGGTCCGATTAGGCGCGAAATGGAAACCACTGCGAACATCCGATGGAATTTTGCACAGATGTGTTGGGCAATGTCTTTAGTGTGCCTGTCGATCGCTAAACGTCGCTCTTTTCAGTTCAGAGCTCAATGTAATCGCGTAGAAACGCCTAAAACAACAGAGTCTCCCGCCAAGTTTGTGAATCTGGTAAGACATTTCGCATGAAGCTCTACAGCCCACATAACATAAATGCCATGCGTTTCTTTGTTCATGACAATTTTAAGTCACATTCTGCAGGGACAATGAAGACTCTCCTGCAGCGTTTTCGATGGGAAGTGTTTGATGATCCACAATACAGCCCATAATTGGTTGCCTCCGTTGTTCATCTCTGCTCACGTGAACCGTTGGCAACGAATACAACATTTTGGCACAAACAACAAAAGGCAGACCAGCTTACAGAGTTGGCGAAAAGCACGGGAGGCTGCTTTCTGTGACGAAGGTACTAGAAAGTTTGTATAACGCCGCGACTAATGTCTAAGTCGGAGCGGCGACTATTTGGAGAGGTAGATGGAAGGTGTGGCTAACTGTTGCGAATAAAATTCAGTGTGGTTTTCATTTCGCGACCGGTCGTACCTTACTTTCCGAACAGCCCTCGTACTTGCTCCCGATTGTTGCGGAGAGCTGCAGACAGAGATGTCTCCAACTTACAGCAGACTGCATAGGCCAAACGACCTTAGAATTTTCAGCTGCTATTGGAGCCGTCTTCTGCCCTCACACAGCTTCAGAGTGATAGGGATGGCTTGGTGCTGCATCCACCGAGACGACATTTACGCGAAATCAGTTAATTCACGTCAGGGTTTCGTTTTAGTGGTTTAACTTTCATAGCCAGCTGGTTGCGCCCACCAGTTACTTATGCAAATTTATTGGTGTTTGTCCATACTTTTCTGCGCACCTTTCTTGAAATCACTAACCTTTTCTGTAATGATTGGCCGTATTTGCAACACCGTTTTATTCTTTCTTTTATGTACTCACTCAACTGTGCCAAGACTATAATTGGTAATCGCAATCCTTTTTCTACTTGTAAAATGACTGTATTCCCCCCCCCCCCCCCCCTGTAGGTGACCGGGGATAGGTGTGTACCAAACAACTCAACTGATACCTCACACAGGGCAGCGGGTACGTCCTGTTGTACCAGTTATTAGGGAAAGTTCTATTCACATATGGAGTGCGGGAAGACTGATTGTTTAAATGCCTCTGTGCATGCCGTAATTAGTTTGACCTCCATATGGGAGCGATATGTAGCGGATCGGAGAATATTCCTATTCTTGAAAGTTTTTAAGTACGGTACGCTTTCTCGGTATAGTTTTGCATCTATCTTCAAGAGGCTGCCTGTTCAGTTCTTTCATTTCTGAGAAACTCTCCGCCAGGTCAAACAAACCTGTGACAGTTCATGCCACCGTTCTGTGTATACGTTCAATATCGCTTGCCAGTCCTATCTGGTACGGGATACTCACACTTGAGCAATAGTCTAGGATGGGTGATTTGTGAGCAATCTCCTACGTAGACTGACTGCATTTCTCTAGTATTCTACCAATTAACCGAAGTCTGCTACTGGCTTTACCCACCACTGGGCCAATGTGATTTTTCAATTTCATGTCCCTCCAGAGTGATACACCTAGACATTTCCGTGAGATTATAGATTCCAGTTGTTACTCATTGATAATGGCAATAGGATACACAATTTTCGTTTTGTGAAGTGCACAATTTTACATTTGTGAACATTTAAAGCAGGTTGCCAACCTTTACACTGAAACTTCCCCTTTGAATGTAAAGAATGATTTTCAAACTCCAGAGTGAAACTGAATGTACTGAGATTGTTTTCTCTTTACTTATTCTGATCATTTATAAACTGACACACAATATTTTAGCGCAACGCAATCTGACTTTCAATGATTCCTGCAAAAGAATAGCCCTGACTAACAATAACCTATGCCCTTCATGAATCACTTACCTCAGAAAAATCTTAGTTACTCGAACTACTGTAATACAGCGAGCGCAATACTGAGAGCTAAATAAAAGATTCTAACTACTGAAGGCACTAACTACTGATAGGCATATAGTTAGCAAATGAAAGATTTTGAAAGAGAGCAAACAATGTATTTACCTTGATAGTGTTCAAAAGTCATAATATATAAATTCGTGACATCCAGTTTAACAAATTTCCTTTTTGTAAAGGACACACGTCCAGATCGTCCGCTCATATTAACATCTCAGAACTCTGGCATCTCTCTCCCCACATCCACCACTGCTGGCGGCTCACCTCCAACTGCCCAACGCTACGGGCCTTTCACATCCAACCGCCCAACACTACACTGGCGAATAACTTCCAACAACGAGCCCAACCAGCCACAGACTGCACCCAGCGCAGTCAGCGATTGTAATAGAGAGCGCTACGTGGCGTTACCAACATAAAAACCTAAACAGTCTACTTACAACACCACTCTGAAATTTTATCAGAATCGGACTCAATATTTGTGCAGTTTCTTTCAGACAGTACTTAATTATAGCAAATTGCATCATTTGCGAAAAGTCTGAGTTTACTATTAGTATTGTTCTCAAGGTCATTGATATATAACATGAATCGCAAGGGACCCACACTTACCTGAGGCACACCCATAGTCACCTCTACATCTGTCGTTGACTCTTCATCCAAGATAAAAACTTGTTGCGTTCTCCCTACCAAGAAATCCTCAATCCAATCACAAATTTCGCTTGATACCTCGATACTATCGTACTTTTGATAGTAAGAGCAGGTGTGGTGTTGAGTCGAATGCTTTTCGGGAATCGATAAATACTGCATCTACCCGAGTGCCATGATCCAGGGCTTTCATTATATCATGCGAGAAAAGTGCGAGCTGTGGTTCACACGATCGATGTTCTCGAAATCCGTGCTGATTGGCATAGAGGAGGTGAGTGTGTTCGAGATACCTGATTATGTCTCAGTTCAGAATGTGTTCCCAGATTCTACAGAAAATTTACGCCAAGGATATTGAACGGAAGTTTTGAGGGTCACTTCCGGTACTCTTCCTGTAGACAGGTGTGACCTGTACATTCTTCCAGCTACTGGGCACGGTTTTTTTGTTAGAGGAATCTACAAGAAATTATAGTCAGCAGAGGTGCTAACTTAGCCGCGAATTGGGCAGAGTGATGTGGGAACTGACGGATACCGTAATGACTTTTGAAACTTAACCTTATTAAAAAGAGTTATAATTGGTATTACATTTTGTTAAAATAACCTTTGGAGGTCCTGCACGTTTGGTAAAGGATATTAGGCCATTCACATTGTATGTATTTGGTGTATAGGTTGTCGGGGCAAAATAGAAAGATTATCAGCACTGAAAGGGAAGGAATTTAATGTCGGATACAAAAATCACGTTAACGTCTGAAGTGGAAATTTGCAGTTAAATTGTATCCATGTCACAAATAAGTAGATATACAGTTTCTACGAGTTTCTAACAAAAATGATACACAAACTGTTGGTTATAAGCAAGTGCAGAATAGGTACGGTAATAGTGTCCAAAGATAGTACATTACACCGACTGTTCAACTTGTACATCGTCAGAGAATTTTCCTGAGCAATGCGCAGTTGTTGCCTCTTGAGTTTGTCAGCGTTGTGAAAGTTAGTTGGCATACTGCCGCATTCCTGTTTTTAGATTTTTTATCAGCATTTTTTGGCATCTGCTGCGAGTTCCGAAGCAACTTGCGTTTACTCTCCATATTAATGGATCCCTCCAGCTGCTGCTTGTAAAGGGGTCCTGTAATTAAAACCGCCGAGCTTTTGGGTTTGCTGCGTCTGGATTCTGTATTTTTCATAGTGGGAACTGGTGATATATCTTCAGCAGTGATGTAACTTTTTTAAGTTCCTGAAGCTCCATATTGGACTGTAGTCACAGCAATATGGTCGTTAGAAGAATATGGTGCTAAAGGATGAACGGAATAGTATGAAGAGGTATTCAAACTACCTGTTTTTGAAGGAATGACGGATAATAGCGTAGAGGCACTGCTGCTGGATGTTGTGGATATTGTGAATGCAGGATCAGAATTTACAACTGACGTGCTTGGTTCAACAGGTTGTAAAATTCTTGTCCTTCTATAGAATCTGATAGGCGAGGGCGCTCATAGGATAGTTTGTTGAGGGGGAGGATGTCATGATCTGGGGATATGGAGTATTTTAACATTTTGAAGACGAATGGCGGCTTGTAAGCAGCCATGAAGAAATTTCAGGTCCGACCCTTTTAAAAATCTGCGTAATAGCGACTTTTAAATCATTATCTCGAAAGAAAAATACTTTGTATTGTGTTATATTGTATGCTAACTGGGGACCTAGAAACGACGCAGAGGCTCCGTCCCCGCCACAGCCGCAATGGTCCACAACCCCACGACGACTACCGCAGTCCACTTCACCCCTCCGCCGCCCCACACTGAACCCAGGGTTATTGTGCGGTTCGGCCCCCGGTGGACCCCCAAGGAGTGTAACCCCTATGTTTGCGTGGTAGAGTAATGGTGGTGTACGCGTACGTGGAGAACTTGTTTGCGCAGCAATCGCCGACATAGTGTAACTGAGGCGGAATAGAGGGAACCAGCCCTCATTTGCCGAGGCAGATTGAAAACCGCCTAAAAACCATCCACAGACTGGCCGGTTCACCGGACCTCGACACAAATCCGCCGGGCGGATTCGTGCCGGGGACCAGGCGCTCCTTCCCGCCCGGAAAGCCGTGCGTTAGACCGCACGGCCAACCGGACGGGCCAGAATAATACTTGATTACATCACATTTTTTCCTTTCGCTGAGAGCTAGGGGGCTGCGTCCCCCTCCTCTCCCCCTTACCGCAGGTGTGGGCGCCCTTGCTGATAGGGTTTCCATCAAGCCCTGGGGCTTTGTTCAATTTCAATTTCCACTGTTTCTTAACTCACTGCACAAATCGTCCACGGATTACGTCAGTGATGGAGCGTCATTCATTCTACGCCATTTATAGCGCTGCAAAGAGACCACCGAGTTGTATTCATGGGGCGACTAATAATGTGTCTGATCCTGACGGAACTGAGTTGTGTTTGCAGCTTCTTCGGTCAACTCTTCTGTGAACTAACAGCCAAAGAACAAGAGCTAGGCTGGGTTTCCAGTGAAGTGAGATTCCTGGTATTGAAAATTTCGCGGGAAGGCGTTGTGCATTTCACGTCTCGACCACAGAGAATTATCACCATTAGCGGAGGCAAAGTACTCGACGGCGCGCCGCGCCACAGAGAGACAGAGAATTCCAGGAGGAGCGGTAGGCAGACGGCCAAGCGGGGCGCGACGCTCTGCTTGCTCGCTAACGAGCGTCGGCGTCGGAGGAATGAACGACGCCGAGCGCCGGCCGCTGGCACGCATGCGCAATGGGCCGTGCGGCACGGCAGCCAGCCAACCAGCCAACCCACACTGCGACGCGTGGACGGAGGGTGACACGCACGTCCTATTCGCCTGCGCGCAACAAATGACATAGATACAGCATAAATGCAATTAATAATATGGCAGTCGCTCCTATGGTCTAGGAGGGGAGCGGACAGAGGGTCAGGGCACTCTCTTACCCTTGCGGTGGAAAAGTGCCCACGAAATGCGTAAGAATCAGCAATAAGTAGCGGCGTGAGGATGCAGAAGGCAGTGGAAAGCACTGCATTAAAGACGCATAATGTGCACCCACAGGAAATGTGGCCCATAATTGAAGAAGAGTTGTGATCATCTCTCCTCTGGCAAAAGATTCCGGATTAATGCAACATTCGGGTCTCCGAGAGAGGACTAACAAGAGGGAGATGACGGTGGAAAACAGACTGAATAACCGACGAAAGGGCAACTTTCTACGAATCGGGGCTTGCAATGCCAGAAGTCTGAACGAACTAGGGAAGCTAGAAAATCAGGAAAAGGAAACGAAAAGGCTCAATCTAGGCATAGTGGAGGTCAGTGAAGAGAAAAAGAAAGAAATAAGGTTTCTGGGCAGACCATTAGAGGATAATATGAACAGCAGCGGCAAACAGTGTAATGGGAATAGAATTCCTGATGAACAGGAAAGTAGGTCAGAAAGTTAGCTACTGGGAACTGTTCAGTGACACGGTTGCTCTTATCAGATTCGTCAGCAAACCAACGCCGATAGCGGTAATTCAGGTATACATGTCCACGTCGCACGCAAAAATGTTCAAATGTGTATGAAATCTTATGGGACTTAACTGCTAAGGTCATCAGTCCCTAAGCTTACACAATACTTAACCTAAATTATCCTAAGGACAAACACACACACCTATGCCCGAGGGAGGACTCGAACCTCCGCCGCGACCAGCCGCACAGTCCATGAATGCAGCGCCTGAGACCGCTCGGCTAATCCCGCGCGGCCGTCGCACGCAGAAGATGAAGTATCTGAGAAATGGTTCAAATGGCTCTGAGCACTATGGGACTTAACATCTGTGGTCATCAGTCCCCCAGAACTTAGAACTACTTAAACCTAACCAACCTAAGGACATCACACACATCCATGCCCGAGGCAGGATTCGAACCTGCGACCGTAGCAGTCGCGCGGTTCCGGACTGAGCGCCTGAACCGCTAGACCACCGCGGCCGGCAGTATATGAGAAGACTGAATGTCAAATTCAATGTATAAAAAGAGATGAAAATCTAATAATCATGGGGGATAGGAACACGATTGTAGAGGAAACAATAGAAAAAAGCGTTAGAGAAAATATAGGGTTGGCAGTAAGATCGAGAGGGCAGAAAGATTGAGTTCTGCAATAAATTACAGATGGTAAGAGCGAATACTCTGTTCAAGAACAACACGAGGAGGAGGTACACTTCGGAAAGGTCGGGAGATACACGAAGATTTCAGTTAGATTACATCATGGTCAAGTAGTGATTCAGAAACCAGATATGGGACTGTAAGGCGTAACCAAGAGACATGACGAGTAGACTGAAGAGAATCATTGTGGGAGGAATTGGGATACTGAAGTACTGATGAATGCCGAGGCGCTTTTGAATTTCGCCAAGAATGTGGATACTAAGAGGCAGTTCAGATACGGAGCAGTGGAACTTCTTAAACAGGGCAATAACAGGTATTGGGCACTTCAAGGAAGATAATTGCGAAGGATGCTTGGCAACAAAAGATATACTTGGACTGATCGATGAAAGAAGGAAGTGAAAAAAAAATTCAGGGAAAGACACGAATATACGCTACTGGCCATCAAAATTGCTACACCAAGAAGAAATGCAGATGATAAACGGGTATTCATTGGACAAATATGTTATACTAGAACTGATATGTGATTACATTTTCACGCAATTTGGGTGCATAGATCGTGAGAAATCAATACCTAGAACAACCATCTCTGGCCGTAATAACTGCCTTGATACGCCTGGGCATTGAGTCAAACGGAGTTTGGATGGCGTCTACAGCTACAGCTGCCCATGCAGCTTCAACACGATACCACAGTTCATCAAGAGTAGTGACTGGCGTATTGTGACGAGTCAATTGCTCGGCCACCATTGACCGGACGTTTTCAGTTGGTGAGAGATCTGGAGAATGTGCTGGCCAGGGCAGCAGTCGAACATTTTCTGTATCCAGAAAGGCCCGTACAGTACCTGCAACATGCGGTCGTGCATTATCCTACTGAAATGTAGGATTTCACAGGGATCGAATGAAGGGTAGAGCCACGGGTCGTAACACATCTGAAATGTAACGTCCACTGTTCATTGTGCCGTCAATGCGAACAAAAGGTGACTGAGACGTGTAACCAATACCATCACGCCGGGTGATACGCCAATATGGCGATGACGAATACACGGTTCCAAAGTGCGTTCACCGCGATGTCGCTAAACACGGATGCGACCATCATGATGCTGTAAACAGAACCTGGATTCATCGGAAAAAATGACGTTTTGCCATTCGTGCACCCAGGTTCGAAGTTGAGTACACCATCGCAGGCGCTACTGTCTGTGATGCAGCGTCAAGGGTAATCGCAGCCATGGTCTCCGAGCTGATAGTCCATGATGCTGCAAACGTCGTCGAACTGTTAGTGCAGATGGTTGTTGCCTTGCAAACGTCCCCATGTGTTGACTCAGGGATCGAGACGTGGCTGCGCGATCCGTTACAGCCATGCGGATAAGATGCCTGTCATCTCGACTAGTGATACGAGGCCGTTGGGATCCAGCACAGCGTTCCGTATTACCCTCCTGAACCTACCGATTCCATATTCTGCTAACAGTCATTGGATCTCGACCAACGCGAGCAGCAATGTCGCGATACGATAATCCGCAATTGCGATAGGCTACAATTCGACCTTTATCAAAGTCGGAAACGTGATGGTACGCATTTCTCCTCCTTACACGAGACATCACAACAACGTTTCACCAGGCAACGCCAGTCAACTGCTATTTGTGTATGAGAAATTGGTTGGAAACTTTCCTCATGTCAGCACATTGTAGGTGTCGCCTCCGGCACCAACCTTTTGTGAATGCTCTGGAAAGCTAATCATTTGAATATCACAGCATCTTCTTCCTGTCAGTTAAATTTCGCGTCTGTCGCACGTCATCTTCGTGGTGTAGCAATTTTAATGGCCAGTAGTGTAGTAATAAGAAGCACTTAGGAGTGAAAGGAATAGCAAGTGCATGCCAGACATCTGTATTTTGCAAAATGTGAAGAAGTCGGAAAAGAAATGATCGTCGGAAGGACTGATTCAGCACACAGGAAAGTCAAAACAAACAACTGCACAGAACACTGTTCTACGACTGACACTTGCAAGGTATTGAGGGCAATTCACAGGTGCCGTTCGTGGTCAAATAGAACAGCGCAACGTGCAAGCTTGGTTAGCATCGGCACTTATGTTCAAGAATGCATATCTCGCGGTGTTTGTCCAACCCTGTAATTTCAACATCATAGAATTACTTGAATTTAAAACTGACTGACTTATTGTTCCACAAGATCCGATAACAAATACGTAGTGTGACCTGCTCACCTCACAGTAATGTTCACTGTTACTGAATTTAACTAACAACTCTCCCTATAGTAAAATTTCATTACCAAAGACATAATACTTAGCAGCAATTTAATAAGGAAACACGGAAATACGACAACTAACAGATCGATAAGGCTACATGCCATTGGTAAACATACAAAACTGAATGGTATATTTAGATGATAGTTTGAAAATTACCATATTTTCATCAGATTCTATGGTTTCAACATTTAATTAATCTCATTTTTTAAAAAATTGTTAATACTCTTACAGTACAAGATTAATTTGATAATTTTGATTAACCACCAAGAAAGCCTCTTTCAACATTAAGACAAAAAGTTCAGCTTTATTTTCCAGTACGTTTATCATTCTTATAATACAGCACTTCTCGTTTTGAAAGTGTGATTCTCCGTTGTTAGGGTGATACTATAGAACCTTCTTATGATAGTACTGACTTGGCCACATAATGACCGTAGGAGCAGCATCAATTTTTACACACTCGCTGTACTGCCGAAATAATACTGAAATTCTACGACACTGGCAAGTCTCTTACAACGCTGGTTGTCCCAAATAATACAGTCTTACTTGAGGAAAAGCTGCTGTTGCAACATAATAGTTCGGTGGCAACATCTACATACACTGAAGTTCATCTTCAAATTGAGGATAACTTTCAAACATGCTTTTGCAACACAACACTTTTCTTTCATAATTCGCTTGAAGCCCCTTTATTCATTAACGTTGTACTGTGGTCCACAAAATTATATGCCCACCACATCCAGAAAGCGTTGCTACATACATTGCCACCACTTTGTCGACTTGTACACGCTTGTTATTGCAGCTACATAGCGTCCAATCTTCTCTCTGTCTCACACTACAGATTATACTACTATTCAGACCTTATCTTTGACTACATGTAATGTAACGTCCCTGAGTTTGCCACTGGCTCGGCTTCGCAGAATTTATAAAAACCATTTCAAAAGTTACACGTAATAACATCATTATATCATAGTTGATCATATACAAAGAAACAATGCAAATATTTGCGTTGATGATAAAAGTATAACATTAGTAAGTACAAAAGAAATACTGTACCATACTGTGACATACTGTGTTGTAGTGTTACAACATGATTAAATTTGCAGCTGATCTAGAGACATACGGGGTGTAATATTCAGCACATACACTCCTGGAAATGGGAAAAAGAACACATTGACACCGGTGTGTCAGACCCACCATACTTGCTCCGGACACTGCGAGAGGGCTGTACAAGCAATGATCACACGCACGGCACAGCGGACACACCAGGAGCCGCGGTGTTGGCCGTCGAATGGCGCTAGCTGCGCAGCATTTGTGCACCGCCGCCGTCAGTGTCAGCCAGTTTGCCGTGGCATACGGAGCTCCATCGCAGTCTTTAACACTGGTAGCATGCCGCGACAGCGTGGACGTGAACCGTATGTGCAGTTGACGGACTTTGAGCGAGGGCGTATAGTGGACATGCGGGAGGCCGGGTGGACGTACCGCCGAATTGCTCAACACGTGGGGCGTGAGGTCTCCACAGTACATCGATGTTGTCGCCAGTGGTCGGCGGAAGGTACACGTGCCCGTCGACCTGGGACCGGACCGCAGCGACGCACGGATGCACGCCAAGACCGTAGGATCCTACGCAGTGCCGTAAGGGACCGCACCGCCACTTCCCAGCAAATTAGGGACACTGTTGCTCCTGGGGTATCGGCGAGGACCATTCGCAACCGTCTCCATGAAGCTGGGCTACGGTCCCGCACACCGTTAGGCCGTCTTCCGCTCACGCCCCAACATCGTGCAGCCCGCCTCCAGTGGTGTCGCGACAGGCGTGAATGGAGGGACGAATGGAGACGTGTCGTCTTCAGCGATGAGAGTCGCTTCTGCCTTGGTGCCAATGATGGTCGTATGCGTGTTTGGCGCCGTGCAGGTGAGCGCCACAATCAGGACTGCATACGACCGAGGCACACAGGGCCAACACCCGGCATCATGGTGTGGGGAGCGATCTCCTACACTGGCCGTACACCACTGGTGATCGTCGAGGGGATACTGAATAGTGCACGGTACATTCAAACCGTCATCGAACCCATCGTTCTACCATTCCTAGACCGGCAAGGGAACTTGCTGTTCCAACAGGACAACGCACGTCCGCATGTATCCCGTGCCACCCAACGTGCTCTAGAAGGTGTAAGTCAACTACCCTGGCCAGCAAGATCTCCGGATCTGTCCCCCATTGAGCATGTTTGGGACTGGATGAAGCGTCGTCTCACGCGGTCTGCACGTCCAGCACGAATGCTGGTCCAACTGAGGCGCCAGGTGGAAATGGCATGGCAAGCCGTTCCACAGGACTACATCCAGCATCTCTACGATCGTCTCCATGGGAGAATAGCAGCCTGCATTGCTGCGAAAGGTGGATATACACTGTACTAGTGCCGACATTGTGCATGCTCTGTTGCCTGTGTCTATGTGCCTGTGGTTCTGTCAGTGTGATCATGTGATGTATCTGGCCCCAGGAATGTGTCAATAAAGTTTCCCCTTCCTGGGACAATGAATTCACGGTGTTCTTATTTCAATTTCCAGGAGTGTAGATTCGCCACCTCGTATTGTCACGTAAAAGCAAGCTGCAACCGTCATCGCTATTCTGCCAGTGTCGTTTCAGAACTCATTGCACTATTAGTGCGTATATTTGTCTTGTTGCAAACAGGCGCATTTTCTGACCTAAACGACGTGCCTTAAATTATGCACAGTGCGCTTTACCCCTTTCTATATACATTCCACTGCGTAAAAGAACTTAATAAGGAGTATGATTTTAAAGTTCATTTGGCTATGTTTGTGTTTAGAGGACGGCCACATATTCGTCGCATTGTCCGATGAGAGTCCTGCTATGTTCCTAACAGTAAAGGCTATGATTGGCTAAGTAAAATACTCTCAAAACAGATTGGGTTCTCTTTAGAAAATAAAAGTGTTTATTTCACCCTTGCTTAACAATGTGAATGCAGCAACAGATTAGTCCGCGATCTCGATCAAGAATTCGGTCCTGAACACCAAGCTGTTGTTCTGGAGCAAAGTCCACCAGATCGAGTGTGGCCAATTTTCCTTATTTAACGAACTTGTGTGGAAAATTTATTAGTTTACAGACCTGTCGTACGAAAGATCTCAAACACTACCGGTCGCGCGCTGTCGCCCGACACATCCACATAAACAGCCAGCTTTCTACGTCACTAGTACAGTGTGTCCTTCTGATAAAAAAGGTGGCATCTAATTGTTAATCAATTACTGGTCACTTTTCTCACACATTTTCATTTGTAAGTAATAAAATTTTACAACAAATGCCTTTGAATTGAAACACTTTGGTTTTTCATGATAGGCAACACACTAAAAATGAAAAACTTAGTCATCATAATATACAACTGCTTTCATGATCTAAACACATACAGAGATTTTCAGCTCTAATGTATTAGTTGTGTGAGTACAAATATTGTAATACTCTTATGTAAAAGTCGTTAAAAGTTTTTTAAAAGCTGATAAAATCTTAACGTACTTTGAAAGGTCTCTGTTGGATTCCTTTCATGTTTAATTACTTAAATCTGTTGTCATTTACGGCATAAATTCCTCTTCTAAATTTACTGTGGCGTTTCTGACTATCTGGGAGGAGACTGAGTAGTGGAACGTGTTACTTTTACACATAAACAAGAACGATCTGTCACACTACTACACTTTAAAACACAGTTTATATGTAATTCATGTCACACAGTCTCATACGGAACCTACATCCACTTTCTTTTATATACTGTATATGATAAGATACTGTCATCCCCCTTCCCTTCTGTGTGAGAGGATGAATGAGCAAATATATTTCTAGTTGCATGCTTGAGGGTAACAGACAAGCCTGTCTGCTAGAGAACAGTAGGACCAACGTCGGAACAGGTAGCTATGCTTTCTAAAAGCAAAGAGGTTTCTATCCTTAGTATGGTCCTGTCCGTCCGTTGTCATGTTGGTGTAGGAAGCTGCCCCTCTGGCCACTTCCGTTTGTATTTGTGAGCCACCCCTCAGGAAGGGACCAGTCAGTCTGTCCGTGGCGAGCGTCTGAAGTGATAAGATTTCCGGCTAAGCGCGTGTCTGCTAAGTCCGTAGGACAATGGATTTCTTAAGTTCAGCCTAACTGAAAATTTAATCACCTTTATTTCAGGTTTAGCTCTAAAATATGTAATGTTATCTTAAATTGCAGCGCAGTGTAATTCTCGTGTGAAGTTCAGAATATATTCCGGTAGTTGCTTTGTGTCTCTACTTTGTGAGTAAAGTGGAACCACGTGTTGATCAGTAACTCTAACTAAGTTCATCAATCTTAAATGCGAATGTGCGTGAGATTATAACGTCTCGTCTTGACAGTATTTTTCAATATAGCAACTTTTCTTTATGTTCAACCCACGTGGGGTGTACTTTGTGAGACCACTATCACGTGCTTATATAATTGTTTGACCCATCAGGTTAATTGTAAGACGATAGTAACCAGTTCGAGGTTTTTCTTTTGTAAATTGCTTTTCGATCTAATTTATTTTAATTATCAAAATTATTGTGGAGTTACACTCTTTGTGTAAACCAAGTTGACCACGTGAAGCATGTGGTGTAATCATCAAAGTAGCCCTCAGCTATTCTTTTCGGGAAGATTTCACAAAGAGTTAATATGAATTTAGTATACCAGTGTGTGGTAATTACATGACGGACAGGATTGTGCTACGAACGTAACTTCTTTGGGTGAAAATTGAATCGGTTGGTAGTGGTTAATTTTCTGTTACATATGTTTCAACGTTCTTTGTGTGTTGTTTTATGAATGCAGTGTTGTATGCAGTCTCCTAATCTTGGCTCTATATTTGATGTGTTCCGTAAGATTACAATCTCACATTTTCACAATCCTAAATAAGGCACCAGTTTAGTTAGGAATCAAGTTTAATATGGTGAAATTCCAATGATCAATGTTAAAATAAATTTCCAAATATAAACTGATTTATTTCTTTTTATTTAAATTCTCTTTTATATATATATCACCGGTTGTCGTATGACTATTAAAAGATTACAATTAATATTAGTTTGGTTGGGAATTTGGTAAGCTAGATTGGATACCTGGTGAAACAGTTGCTCAATAATGTAAGGTTAACTTCCCCAGACAGCTCACAGCTTTTAACCCGCTTTTATTGGCTATCAGCACCGCTAACAACACAAAATAAACCAACAACGTTATAACTTTCAGAAAATTATTGTATCAGTGGCTGTCTTCTTGATTTATTGTTATGCCCATGCTCACCTGAAGATGTGCCATGAAACGGGTAGTGATTTAAAAATAAAGTGATTTAAAAATAAATGACTAAATACAGCTGAAGCGGTTTATTGATACCCAAGGTGTAACTCTTGGCTGCGCATCCAGCTCCACCGGGACGTCATAAATAGCAACCACGGAACTGACAAGCACCCTTTTTGTAGTCTACAGGCATTACTTGTCTTGTTTATAGCTTTATGGTACTGTGTATTTTTTGTTATTTACTGCTGCGCTAGTATTAGCCTTAGTCGTAAAAAGAGGAAATATTATTAAAAGTCAATGAACGCGCGGCTGGACGATGGAATCTGGGGCTTCTGGCAGAGTGTTGAAGCAGTCGACAGCTAGCAGGCCAGGACATGCAAACATGGCACTCGCGAGCGCGGTGCTGCGACGGTGCTATTGCACGCACGAATTGCTTTGTGTGAACCAACAACGAGGCAGCAAACCGCAGCGTTACTTGGAGTTCTTGCGATATGAGGCGAGGAACTAGGCCAGAGTCAAGTCGAGACTTGTAGATGGCTGACGTTTGGGAATTTATCTCTGCCATAGTTTCTGTCTCTCTCTGGCACTACGTCAGAGGCGAGGGGAAAGGCAGTTTAAATAGTGAGGTACTTTTACCTTGGGATCCGTTCCCACACCTCCTCCTTTTCCTCGAACGGATACGGATCCTCTACACCTCCCGTAAACTTGATCCCCCTCACCCACTTGTCTCTCCCATCCTCTTCCACCCCCGTCCGCTGCCACGCTTGTATTCCCACGTCCCACCTGCTCTCCATCTCTCCACTCTCCATACCCTCTCCCAAGGTGGCTTCCACCAACTCTCCCTCCCTGATGATGCCCTCATCCCCTCCATCTACTCCTCTTATCAACTTTGATCCTCCCTATTCGCTCCCTGTGGTTCCTTAGGACACCCTCTCTCCCTTCTCTCCCTCCTCCCTCCCTCCTCCCCTGGGCTTCCCCTACCTATGTACCTACTTTCCTCCCCCTCCCTTCTCCACTGCCACTGGCATCTACACTCTCCCATCTACCTCCTCCCCCACCTTTTTCCCTTTTGGCAGGTCCCCGGACTCGCAGACGTTAAGTGAACGTTCGCGCGCCAGAGATCATCGCCATCGGTTCTGTGTGTGTGCTATCGTGTTGGTGCTTCAGTGTTTTCACTGCACCACGCTCCATTGTTCAAGTGTGTTATCTAAGTCTTCAGTGTTCGTCTACAGTGCTGACCATTTTTTATCTTTTTACTACACCTGTGAATGGCTCCCGTGTTTTTTACTCACGTCTCTACTGTTTTTTGTCCACCGTTATGATCTGTTTTTTCTGTGTCTTCATTGTCTCTATTTGTACTGACTGTGGCCGAAGAGCGGCGTACTATTGCCGCTGCCAGCCCACCTTTTGTACAAGGTGTTGAAATAACAATAAAGAAAAAAAATTCCTTGGGACAAGGTGTGCTAGGCCAGTCGAGCGTCGGGACGGGCCTGTGCTGGTCCACACTTACAGTGGCCAGTCTGGCAGCAATGTTGTAAATATTCAATGTAAATCTTACTTTATTTCTATGTAATTGTTCGGGCTGTATTCCGCCTCTGGGGACGCAACACCGGGGCACGACGGAACGGCAGTCGGGTACTTAGTGATCGCACGGTCAGCCTGAAGGAGGGCAGTGGCAGCAGTCTGCAGCATCCAGGAAGGGCCACGTTCGCTTCCCACCTGGCGTACCGGGGTCCTGGCGAGGCATACGCTACGGGAAGGGTGGCAGCGCTGGAGCAGCGCCAGAGACAGGAGCGGAGGTTGCCATACGGCAAGCACCACTAGTGGCAAGTTGCGGCACAGCGCCCAGGAGGGCGGGGTTTCGAGTCCGGTCCTGTCCTGGGAGCAGCGGCGGCCGAGGGCCACGGGTGACCTGTACATCCACCTTCGTCCCATGGTCGGACAGAGCAGGCCAAACGGGGCGGAGAGCGGCGAGGACCAGGGACTGTAGCAGTCTCCGAAATAAAGCGGCGCGGCGTCAGGCGCTACGCCTCGGCAGGCGAGGGCGATCCGGCGAGCACGGTTGAGTTCCGTCTGAGTGGCCTTGCAGACGGCAGCAGCGGTGTCGGCTTACCAGGAGCTGCTGAGCCAGCTGGACCTGCGGCCGCCGACGCTACTCTGCTCCCTCCGAAGCACTGTAAATTATGAGAATAAAGTAATGTCACCAAATACCGCTGTATCACTCTGCACTGCTCCTTGACGCTATTGAACTTGCTCGACCTCCTGACGGAAGACGGCGGTGGGTGCCGGCTTCAGCTCGGCCATCTGGAGTGCCGGGTTCGATCAACGCGACACCCCCGCAACATTAAAATAAAGATGTTTCATGTAGAAACTGATTGTTAATCTTTTGCATGTCGCACGTGGGACAACATGCTGTTTAGTAACTATTATACGGGTACACTATCCAGTCACATTAAAGCGACCATCTGCCAAAAGCCTGAATAACTACACTACTGGCCATTAAAATTGCTACACCAAGAAGAAATGCAGATGATAAACGGGTATTCATTGGCCAAATATATTATGCTAGAACCGACGTGTGACTACATTTTCATGCAATTTGGGTGCATAGATCCTGAGAAATCAGTACCCAGAACACCCACCTCTGGCCGTAGTAACGGCCTTGATACGCCTGGGCATTGAGTCAAACAGAGCTTGGATGGCGTGTACAGGTACAGCTGCTTCAACACGATACCACAGTTCATCAAGATTAGAGACTGGCGTATTGTGACGATCCAGTTGCTCGGCCACCATTGACCAGACGTTTTCAGTTGGTGAGAGATCTGGAGAATATGTTGGCCAGGGCAGCAGTCGAACGTTATCTGTATCCAGAAAGGCCCGTACAGGACCTGCAACATGCGGTCGTGCATTATCCTGCTGAAATGTAGGGTTTCGCATGGATCGAATGAAGGTTAGAGCCACGGGACGTAACACATCTGAAATGTAACATCCAGTGTTCAAAGTGCCGTCAGTGCGAACAAGAGGCAACCGGGACGTGTAACCAATGGCACCCCATACCATCACGCCGGGTGATACGCCAATATGGCGACGACGAATACACGGTTCCAAAGTGACTTCACCGTGATGTCGCCAAACACGGATGCGACCATCGTGATTCTGTAAACAGAACCTGGATTCATCCGAAAAAATGACGTTTTGCCAGTCGTGCACCCAGGTTCGTCGTTGAGTACACCATCGCAAGCGCTCCTGTCTGTGATGCAGCGTCAAGGGTAATCGCAGCCATGGTCTCCGAGCTGATAGTCCATGCTGCTGCAAACGTCGTCGCATTGTTCGTGCAGATGGTTGTTGTCTTCCAAACGTCCCCATCTGTTGACTCAGGGATCTAGACGTGACTGCACGATCCGTTACAGTCATACGGATAAGATGCCTGTCATCTGGACTGCTAGTGATACGAGACCGTTGGGATCGAGCACGGCGTTCCGTATTACCCTCCTGAACCCTAACAGTCATTGGATCTCGACCAACGCAAGCAGCAACGTCGCGATACGATAAGCCGCAATCGCGATAGGCTACAATCCGACCTTTATCAAAGTCGGAAACGTGATGGTACGCATTTCTCCCCCTTACCCAAGGCATGACAACAACATTTCACCAGGCAACGCCGGTCAACTGCTGTTTGTGTATGAGAAATCGGTTGGAAACTTTCGTAATGTCAGCACGTTGTAGGTGTCGCCACCGGTGCGAACCTTGTGTGAATGCTCTGAAAAGCTAATCACTTGTATATCACAGCATCTTCTTCCTGTCGGTTAAATTTCGCGTCTGTAGCATGTCATCTTCGTGGTGTAGCAATTTTAATGGCCAGTAGTGTCCGTTTTGCAGCACGGATCGCTGCAAGACTTGCACGAAGAGAATCAGTGAGTTTGTGGGAGATACCGACAGGGCTGTGGAGCCATGACGACTCCAATGCCGTGGCGAGCTGCGCTACGTTTCTCGGTTGAGGATCCATGGCGCTGCTAACCACATCGAGGTGGTCCCACAGGTTTTTCATTAGGTTGAAATTTGGGAAGTTGGGTGACCAGTGGAGTACGGTAAACTCGTCCTGATGCTCTTCGAACCATGCATGTACACTGCGAGCTGTGCGACACGTTGCATAGTCCTGTAGGTAGCCATCGTGCCGAGGAAACTGCATGTAGGGGTGGATAGACGCATACTTTCGTGGCTCCATTGTGCCTTCCAGAATAACGAGATCACCCACGGAATGCCCTCCGGCCTGAACTCTTCCGGCGATTGTTGCAAGATGTTTGCTTCCAGACGTCTCAAGCCAACGGCCATCTGTCCGATGCAGCATAAAATTTGATTCATCTGCAAAAGGCCACCTGTCTTAACTCAGAGGACGTCCAATGCGTCATTTTCGTACAGATTGCAGTCGCCGATGAACAGCAGTCAGCGCTGGTGCCTCTTGCGGAGGCCCAAACTCAGCAATGTTTGCTGAACGGTCGATGATGAGACACGGTTGGTAGCCCCCTGGTTCACCAGGGCGGTCAGTTGTTCAACAGTTGCACGTCTATTTGCCGGCACACATTTTTGCAGCAGTCGTTCACCCCTGTCATCTATGGCCCATGGTGCACCACAGTTAACTCGGTGCCTGTATTGGATAGTGCCATTTTGTTGTGCACGGAATACTTCAACCAGGGCTGCATGTGACCTGTCCACACGTTTCAGAAATGCTTCCACCCTTGGCTGGAAAGCCAGTGACCATGTCCTTTTGGACGTCAGATAAATCGTTCCGTTTCCGGGTTACAACAACCGCACTATTTTCCGCGAGCCCCCGACACACTTTATACAGGGTGGTCCATTGATCGAGGCTGGGCCAAATATCTCACGAAATAAATGTCAAACGAAAAAACTACAAAGAACGAAACTTGTCTAGCTTGAAGGGGGAAAGCAGATGGCGCTATGGTTGGCCCGCTGGATGACGCTGCCATAGGTCAAACGGATATCAACTGCGTTTTTTTTTTTAAATAGCAACCCCCACTTTTAATTACATATTCGTGTAGTACGTAAAGAAATATGAATGTTTTAGTTGGACCACTTTTTTCGCTTTGTGATAGATGGCTCTGTAATAGTCACAAACATATGGCTCACAATTTTAGACGAACAGTTGGTAACAGGTAGTTTTTTTAAATTAAAACACAGAACGTTGGTACGTTTGAACATTTTATTTCGGTTGTTCCAATGTGATACATGTACCTTGGTGAACTTATCATTTCTGAGAACGCATGCTGTTACAGCGTGATTACCTGTAAATACCACATTAATGCAATAAATTCTCAAAATGATGTCCGTCAACCTCAATGCATTTGGCAATATGTGTAACGAATTCCTCTCAACAGCGAGTAGTTCGCCTTCCGTAATGTTCGCACATGCATTGAGAATGCGCTGACGCCGGCCGGAATGGCCGTACGGTTCTGGGCGCTTCAGTTTGGAACCGCGTGACCGCTACGGTCGCAGGTTCGAATCCTGCCTCGGGCATGGATGTGTGTGATGTCCTTAGGTTAGTTAGGTTTAAGTAGTTCTACGTTCTAAGGGACTGATGACCTCAGATGTTAAGTCCCATAGTGCTCAGAGCCATTTGAACCATTTGAATGCGCTGACGCATGTTGTCGGGCGTTGTCGGTGGATCACGATAGCAAATATCCTTCAACTTATCCCACAGAAAGAAATCCGGGGACATCATATCCGGTGAACGTGCGGGCCATGGTATGGTGCTTCGACGACCAGTCCACCTCTCATGAAATATGCTATTCAATACCGCTTCAACCGCATGCGAGCTATGTAGCGGACATCCATCACGTTGGAAGTACATCGCCATTCTGTCATGCAGTGAAACATGTTGTAGTAACATCGGTAGAACATTACGTAGGAAATCAGCATACATTGCACCATTTAGATTGCCATCGATAAAATGGGGGTCAATTATCCTTCCTCCCATAATGCCGCACCATACATTAACCCGCCAAGGTCGCTGATGTTCCACTTGTCGCAGCCATCGTGGATTTTCCGTTGCCCAATAGTGCATATTATGCGGTTTACGTTACCGCTGTTGGTGAATGATGCTTCGTCGCTAAATAGAACGCGTGCAAAAAATCTGTCATCGTCCCGTAATTTCTCTTGTGCCCAGTGGCAGAACTGTACACGATGTTCAAAGTCGTCGCCATGCAATTTCTGGTGCATAGAAATATGGTACGGGTGCAATCGATGTTGATGTAGCATTCTCAATACCAACTGTTTTGAGATTCCCAATTCCTGCGCAATTTGTCTGCTACTGATGTGCGGATTAGCCGGGACAGCAACTAAAACACCTACTTGGGCACCATCATTTGTTGCAGGTCGTGGTTGACGTTTCACATGTGGCTGAGTACTTCCTGTTTCCTTAAATAACGTAACTATCCGGCGAACGGTCCGGACACTTGGATGATGTCGTCAAGTATACCGAGCAGCATACACAGCACACGTCCGTTGGTTATTTTGACCACATCAACACGATATCGACCTTTCCCGCAATTGGTAAACGGTCCATTTTAACACGAGTAATGTATCACGAAGCAAATACCGTCCGCACTCGCGGAATGTTACGTGATACCACGTACTTATACGTTTGTGACTATTACAGCGCCGCCTATCACAAAGCGAAAAAAGTGGTCAACCAAAACATTCGTATTTCTTTACGTACTACACGAATATGTAATAAAAATGGGTGTTACTATTTTAAAAAACCCAGTTGATATCCGTTTGATCTATGGCAGCGCCATCTAGCGGGCCAACTATAGCGCCATCTGGTTTCCCCCTTCATGCTAGACGAGTTTCGTTCTTTGTAGTTTTTTCGTTTGACGCTTATTTCGTGAGATATTTGGCCCGGTCATGATCAATGGACCACCCTGTACACCCTCCACTGCTATTGCTGCCACCTGCCGTCAGTGAGTGGTTGTTACACGTTGATCTTGAACATTTACGATGGTCACATTAATGCGACTGAACCATTTAATAGTGTGGCAGAACGCTGTATAAAGTTTTCTCTTCCCAGCAAGTAACATTATACTGGACCAGGATATTCTTCCACAAATATCCTCATTCCGAAGAAGTTTGGGAAGTTAGAGAGGGGTAGTGGAAGCACTGAAGCAGCGAGGACGATATGCGTGGACAGCTAAGTGGGAAAAATACTACCCGTGAAAGACGACGTCCTGGTTCGAGTTCGCGTCCGGTGCACAGTTACCAGCACTTCTTGTCGTTCCACTCACGTACAGAGTGTGGCAAAAATAACTGTTTAAACGCCTCTTGGAGGGCTGTAATTTAGTATACTCTTGTCTTCGCGGATCCTGTGGCAGCGATACGTAAGGGTTGTATCATATTCCTGGTTTTCTCACTTAAAACTGGTTCCTGAACCGTTCTAAGTAGGACTTCAAGCGATAGTTTGCGTCTGTCTCCAAGCGTCTGCCAGTTCAGATCCTCCAACATCTTCTTGACGATCTCACATACGTCAAATAAACCTGTAACCATTTGTGCTGCCCTTCTTTGTCTACTTCCAGTATTCCCTGTTAGTCCAGTTTGATATGGATCCCACAAAATGCAGCAATATTGTAGGAGGGGTCGCACGGGTGTTTTGTAAGCATTATACTTTGTAGACTGGTTGCATTTTCCTAGTATCCTACCAATGGACCTTTCATATACCAACAAATAGTTACATCCAGGTCTTTGTATGAATTGAGATGTTATCAAGATGTCCCTGGCTATAAGTGAGCCGGCTAGACAACTGCATCATTTGTGGAAATTCTGACAGGTCTACCTGAATGCACTGATCCATGGCTTTCAACTATATCATGTTAGAAAAGTGCGAGTTGATCTTCACATAATCGATATTTTTGGAATCTTCGCTGGTTGGCAAGGAGGAGGTCTTTCTGTTCAACATACATCAAGAGACTTAAGCCCGAAATATGTTCTGAGATTCTACAACAGATGAATGTCTATGAGACTGGTCGGTTATTTTGTGGATCACTTCTGCTACCGTTCTTGTAGATCAGCGTGGTCTGTGCTTCCTGTCATCTACTGGACACATATTATTGGTAAAAGAGGGAATAACTCAGCCACAAATTCTGCACAGAATCTCATCGGGATTCCATTACTCTTATCCTGACAGCAAGTCCGTGTCATCGGGCCCTGGAATTTTTTCAGTTTGAGCGATTTCAGCTGTTTCTAGTCACCAAGAGAGAACAATAAGACTGAAAGACAAACAACGAAGTGCTCGGATAAAAAGAGAATGTAAAACAGGGGTACAGTCTTGGTCCCCTACTGTTCAATCTATACGTCGAAGAAGCAATAGTGGAAATAAAAGAAAGGTTCAAGAGTGGGATTAAATTTAAGGGTGAAAGGGTATTGATGATAAGATTCGCTAATGACTTTGCTATCCTCAGTGAATGTGAAGAAGATTCAAATGGTTCAATGGCTCTGAGCACTATGGGACTTAACTTCTGAGGTCATCAGTCCCCTAGAACTTAGAACTACTTAAACCTAACTAACGTAAGGACATCACACACATCCATGTCCAAGGCAGGATTCGAACCTGCGACCGTAGCGGTCCCGCGGTTCCAGACTGTAGCGCCTAGAACCGCTCGGCCACTCCTGCCGGCTGTGTAGAAGAATTACAGGTTATGCTGGATGGCATGAAGCTCCTAATAAGCACAGAATATGAACTGAGAGTAAACCGGGAAAAGACAAAGGTAATGAGACGAAGCAGAAATGAGAATATCGAGAAACTTAACATCAAAACTGGGGCACACGAAATAGACGAATCTAAGGAATCCTGCTACCTTGAAAGCAAAATTAACCATGATGGACGAAGTAAAGAGAACGTAAAAAGCAAACCAGCACAGGCGAAGAGGACACTTCTGGCCAAGGGAAATGTACTGGTCTCAAGTATTGGCCTGAATTTTAGGAAGAAATTTCTGAGACTGTACGTTTGGAGCACATTATTGTATGGTTGTGAATCACAGATAGTGGGAAAACCGGAAGAGAAAAGAATCGAAGCGTTTGAGATGTGGTGCTACAGAAGAATATTGAAACTTAGATAGACTGATAAGGAATTCTTCGTAGAATCGCTGAAGGAAGGAGTACAAGGAAAACACTGACAAGAAGAGGGGGCAGGATGGTAGGTTGACTTAAGGCACCAGGAAGTAACCTCTAGTTTACAAGGGGGAAGACAGAGGTCTGATTACATCAAAGAAATAACTGAGGCTGTAGGGTATAGAAAGCGCTGTGAGATGATTTCGTGGAGGATCGCATCAGACCAGTCAGAAGACTGACGGTTAAAATTAATGCTCTTCTGACACCAAAATTCGTTTCATATAGCGTTTGTCTATCTATAGACCTAGTCCGTGTGTTACGCCTCGCTGCTCTTTTGTAAGTTTCTTTACAGAGACTGTAAGCCACAGAGGGTCCCTCCTATCATGAACTGTTCTGCAAGGTGCACACGTATCGAGTGCTTGAACTTGCAGGTTTCCAGCTGCGAGCCTTGACTTGGCTTGTCGAATTAATGTCCGATGCCAGTTGGACTTTCCGATAGTCAGAAAGGTCTCCATTTATTCAGTTACCTAATTTAAAATTTTCTTACCGGATGAATAACAAAAGGCCTTGATAAATCAATAAACGGGTGCTGCTCTTGCAAATCACTAAGTCACAAGTGGCAGAGGTTGTCTATCTAGACAATTTGTTAAAAAAAGATTCCAGCAATATCTCTCATTAATTTACACTAACAATCACACACACGAGAAACTTTACATAAGATAAATGCAGATTCTAAAACTATCAATACACAAGGGAGTACACTAACATGCACTAGTTACTGAGACTTGGGCTGCAAGCGAAATGAAAGAAAAGATTATCTCCAGGAAACGCATCAGAATCTACCTTCACTGTGTGCAGAAATGACTGGATGGAACATGCTGTGAGAGACACACTAATAAGGCGTGCAACGGGGCCAATGTTACCCACTCGGCACAATAATGAGCAATTTCGCACAAAGATTCACTAAAGTAAAATCCATTTGTGAACTGATCATCCAAAAAATTCATGAAATCTTCAATGCGGCGCTAGTCAAATCAAACTTTGTTGCTGCTACCTGAGAAAATATCGGTGACTGGCTGAATTACATTGTTCCCACTTTTGGTTCAAGCTGTTTTGTACTAATTTGTACACAATGGTAGGAAGAGGTGTTGCTTTAGGGAGTCTGGACAGGAGCACAAGTGATTAGCGACCGGTAAATGCAGTAAACAGAAGTTTTGCTCAGCTTGTAGAAAAACAGCAGTAAAGTTCAGCGATCATAAAAAGCAAACTGAGAGGCTTCAGTTACTAGTGAATAAGTGAACTGTCGAAAGCTGACTAAGACCGAAGACTGTCGAGCACTGTGAATTAGATTGAGCTATGTAGGTACTGCCGGCCGTCCAATATCGCATTAGGAAAGGGCGCTCGAAGTCGGAGCTGCTGAAGGCCTAACCCAGTGGGTGCGCACCATTGGATCAGCCAGGTCCCCGCGCGACCACTGTCAGAAATGTGTGTTTCCATTGCAAGCCGTGAGACGCCAGTGGGGGTGGTTCGATCTACACTATGTGATCAAAAGTATCCGGGCACCTGGCTGCAAATGACTTACAAGTTCGTGGCGCCCTCCATCGGTAATGCTGGAATTCAGTATTATATTGGCCCAGCCTTAGTCTTGATGACAGCTTCCACTCTCGCAGGCATACGTTCAGTCAGATGCTGGAAGGTTTCTTGGAGAATGGTAACCCATTCTTCACAGAGTACTGCACTGAGATGTAACAGGATGACCGGAGCGGGTGACGTGGTCGGGGTTGCAGGGCGTGGCTAGGTAGAAGAAGGTGGCTGTTTTTAGCAATCTTCCTCTTTATTGTTGGCTCTTCCAATACATTTTCTGGTAGCTCAGTCCCACTGCTCGTGTCGTGGTGGAGACGTGCTGATGCACGCAGTCTGGGGAACACTGCGCCATGCTCGGTCAGTGACTGCGCAGGCGGTAGAAGGTTAGCAGCATGAGGCCCGGCCCAGCTCACCCCCTGCAGACGCGGCGGCTCGTGGCGACCCCGGGAGTCGCCGGTGCAGCAGCGGGCAATGCCCTCCACCGGCCGGTCCTCGGGGACAGCGTTACAGATGACGATGATGTAACAGCAACCGCACGCCTAATCGGTCGAAACGAACGCCAACGCCCACCTCTGATGCCCTTAAATACTTAAATAGTGCAGACCGCTGCTGAATCTGCAGGTTACGCGCCAGCGTGTTTATTAGAAGGTTCTCGATGAGTTGGCTAACGCAACCGCGCCACACGCGGCCCACGCCTGCATAATTTTGCTAATGCTGCGTTCTGATGGCTGCCACGCACGTACACAGATACCGACGCTCGTTGCAAAACTGTGTCACCTGCAAAACACGCCGGCCAGCCTTCATCCGCCGTCTGCCGTGAGGCTGGCGCATGGCGCACTGAAGCACACTAAATCACGATTTCGCACCATATTTCCTAAAAATAACCCCTTGTCCTCTACAATTCCTCCCTCGTTCGAAAAGAATTCGCCCCTGAATTCAACCAAAAAGTCAAAACAACTCCAGTGCACTTCACAAGCACCACAAAATGCGGTAGATTCACTATTTACACTGTGTTCATTCACTTCTATCCTCAGTCTAATCTTTGTCCATTAACATTACTCAGTGTTCTGCTGCAGTGCCTCACAACTGTTCAGTGATTTTGTCTGGACCCTTAGGTTAAAGGTTGGAAGGGTTACAAACGCCAATAGGGTATCCCAATTGTTGTGTTGCGAATTTACAAAATAACTTAACATCTTAGCTATTGTACAATGAACTCTCTCGGTCCGACCATTAGCCTGCGGGTGTAATGCACTCGTTCTCAATTTCTTTACATGCAACAACTTGCATAACTGTTTCATAAAATCAGACATAAAGTTTGACCCTTGATCTGTAATTATAGTTTCAAGTGTTCCGAATTTCAATATCCATTGATATACCATGGCGTGAGCTTCTGTTTCGGCTCGCTGGTCCGGAATAGCTGTTATAGACACATAGCGCGAAAAATGATCTATTATTGTTAAAACATAGCGATTACCCACTGGTGTTTGCACAAATGGTCCCAAGACGTCTACGCCAAGTAATTGGAGAGGTCTATCCACTTCCGGTAGTCGTTGAACACATTTTTCTGATGACTCAATTCCGCCCGTTGAGCACACAGAATGCAATTTTTGACGTACCGATCGACATCTTGCCTATGCGTTGACCACCAATAACTCTGTGTTACCCTCCTTTCCGTTGCTCTTCGACCCGAATGACCAAAAAACATTGAATCATGTGCTTCCTTTAAAATTTCGCTTCGCAATTTTTCTGGTACGACTATGCGTGGACTGTTCCTAGTTTTACGGTACAATATCCTGTCTTCCACGACGAACTGTCGCTGCGAGGTAAATCGTTGACAATCTATGTTGGCGGTTTGTGCCTCCATCCATTCGTACTCATTTATTCCTGTGCATTCCATGAAGCATACTTTACGACTCCGAGCATCGGCGACTCCGTGCGATTTACCCGGTCGATCAATCACTTCAAAATCGTACTCACTAAGACGCAAAGCCCACTTAGTTAATCTACTCATTGGGTCTTAAAGCCCTAACAACCACGTAAGTGCTGCATGGTCAGTAACCACCTTGAAACGTCGTCCATACAAATAACACTGGAAATAGGTTATTCCGAAAATTAATGCCAATAACTCCTCAGTGGTTGAGTAATTTTTTTCTGCATTGTTTACCTGTCTGGAAGCATATGCTATTGGGTGTTCCTGCCCATCTATTTCCTGAGGTAATACAATACCCAAAGCAAAACTGCTAGAGTCTCAAGATAATATGAACTGTTTACTAAAATCTGGAAAAGCCAAAACCGGACTAGATGTTAACAAATTCTTTAACTTTTGAAAGGCCTCTTCGCATTCTGCTGACCAGTGAAATTTTGCTCCCTTCTTCAACAACTGCATGAGGGACCTTGCAATTTCCGCAGTAAAAATTGGTGAGACCTAAATAGGAATACAACTCTTTTACTTTTGTAGGTGTCGGAAAATTCATTACCGCCTGTACGAGTTTTGGATCCGTGCGGACACCCTCCTGTCCTATAATATGACCAAAATAACGGACTTCTTGCAACAAAAATGTCATTTTTCCATATGAAATGTTAACCGCGCTGCTTTCAGACGATCGAAAACTTCGCGCAAACGGCGCACATGTTCTTGCACGTACTTTGAGAAAGCAATTATTTCGTCCAAATATACTACACACTGATTAGGTTTCAGCCCTCGTAACACGCTATCTAGTAACCGTTGGAAGGTTGCCGGAGCATTTTTGAGTCTGAAAGGCATTCGCTAATACCGAATATGGCTTGTAGGTGTTGAAAAAGCTGTCTTTGGTCGGTCTTCCGGGGCGACCTCCAACTGGTGGTACCCGCTTCGAAGATCCAAGGTCGTGAAGTACCGACACTGACCCAAATTATCCAGAGTTTCAGTGATATTAGGCATTGGGTATGCATCCAATACAGTTTTTGATTCGGGAAACGATAATCACAACAAAAACGATATTCCCTGACCCCATCAGGTCATGTTTTACCCACTATTACGACAGGAGCGGTCCAGGGACTACTACTGGTTTCTATTATCCCATCCCTAAGCTGTTGATTAATAAATTCTTCCATGACAGGCTGTAAACTTTTTGGAACACGATACGGACGTTTATACACTGGTGCTTCATTCCCAGTGGGGATGTAATGCTGAACTAACGGTGTGGCGGGCAGTGGACCATGATAATTAAAGAAACTCTTTATATTCCGTCAATGACCCGTGGTCTAGGGGTAGCGTCTTTGATTCATAATCAAAACGTTTCCGGTCCCGTGTTCGATCCCCGCCACTACCTAAATTTTAATAAATAATCAGCATTGGCGGCCGAAGACTTCCGGCATAAGACGTCAGCCTCATTCTGCCAACGGCCTTGTCAAAGAGGGCGGAGGAGCGGACAGAGGTTCAGGGCACTCTCTTGTCCTAGGGGTGGGAAATTGCCCCTAAAGGCGGAAGAATCGGCAATGATCAACGACATGAGGATGCAGAAGGCAATAGAAACCACTGCATTAAAGACACGTAACGTGTATCCACAGGACATGTGGCCTGTAATTGAAGAAGTGTCATGATGATCTCCCCATTGGCAAATGATTCCGGAATAGTCCCCCATTCGGATCTCCGGGAGGGGACTGCTAAGGGGGAGGTTACCATGAGAAAAAGATTGAAAAATCAACGAAAGGATAACGTTCTACGAGTCGGGGCGTGGAATATCAGAAGCTTGAACGTGGTAGGGAAACTAGAAAATCTGAAAAGGGAAATGCAAAGGCTCACTCTAGATATAGTAGGGGTCAGTGAAGTGAAGTGGAAGGAAGACAAGGATTTCTGGTCAGATGAGTATCGGGTAATATCAACAGCAGCAGAAAATGGTATAACAGGTGTAGGATTCGTTACGAATAGGAAGGTAGGCCAGAGGGTGTGTTACTGTGAACAGTTCAGTGACCAGGTTGTTCTAATCAGAATTGACAGCAGACCAACACCGACAACGATAGTTCAGGTATACATGCCGACGTCGCAAGCTGAAGATGAACGGATAGAGAAAGTGTATGAGGATGTTGAAAGTGTGATGCAGTATGTAAAGGGGGACGAAAATCTAATAGTCATGGGCGACTGGAATGCAGTTGTAGGGGAAGGAGTAGAAGAAAAAGTTACAGGAGAATATGGGCTTGGGACAAGGAATGAAAGAGGAGAAAGACTAATTGAGTTCTGTAACAAGTTTCAGCTAGTAATAGCGAATACCCTGTTCAAGAATCACAAGAGGAGGAGGTATACTTGTAAAAGGCCGGGAGATACGGGAAGATTTCAATTAGATTACATCATGGTCAGACAGAGATTCCGAAATCAGATACTGGATTGTAAGGCGTACCCAGGAGCAGATATAGACTCAGATCACAATATAGTAGTGATAGTAGGTGATGAAGAGCAGGCTGAAGTTCAAGACATTAGTCAGGAAGAATCAATACGCAAAGAAGTGGGATACGGAAGTACTAAGGAATGACGAGATACGTTTGAAGTTCTCTAACGCTATAGACACAGCAATAAGGAATAGCTCAGCAGGCAGTGCAGTTGAAGAGGAATGGACATATTTAAAAAGGGTCATAACAGAAGTTGGGAAAGAAAACATAGGTACAAAGAAGGTAACTGCGAAGAAGCCATGGGTAACAGAAGAAATACTTCAATTGATCGATGAAAGGAGGAAGTCCAAAAATGTTCCGGGAAACTCAGGGATAGAGAAATACAAGTCGCTGAGGAATAAAATAAATAGGAAGTGCACGAAAGCTAAGACGAAATGGGTGCAGGAAAAATGTAAAGAAATCGAAAAAGAAATGATTATCGGAAGGATGGCTGCAGCATACAGCAAAGTCAAAACAGCTTTCGGTGATATTAAAAGCAACGGTGGTAACATTAAGAGTGCAACGGGAATTCCACTG